>NW_026869996.1:290630-293130 GCF_020882245.1 Rhopalosiphum padi | reverse complement strand
GGAGCACCGGGGTTCGGCGCGAACGGTCACGCCGAGACGCGACCGCCGCGACGAACCGCCACCCGGGCCCTTCGGCCGGCGCCCAACGAGTCGCGACGTCCGCTAACCGAGCGAAAGATCCGGCCGGCGGTTAGACCGACCGTGAATTCGCCCGGCGGGGACTCGCGGGCTCTGTCCGTTTACACCCGAACGGTTTCACGTTCTTATGAACTCTCTCTTCAAAGTTCTTTTCAACTTTCCCTCACGGTACTTGTCCACTATCGGTCTCGTGGCCGTATTTAGCCTTAGATGGAGTTTACCACCCGCTTCGGGCTGCACTCTCAAGCAACCCGACTCGAAGGCGCGGTCCGATCCCGGAACGCTGTGACGGCCTCTACTGGCCTGGCACCATCTGCGGGCCATGGCCCCGTTCAAGGGAGACTTGGACCGTCACGTGCGCCCCGGCAACGAGGCCGGCCCGTACGCCACAACTCCCATACGTGCCGCGACACAAAAGTGCGCGGCGGGATTCGGCGATGGGCTTTTCCCTGTTCGCTCGCCGCTACTGGGGGAATCACGGTTGTTTTCTTTTCCTCCGCTTATTAATATGCTTAAATCCGGCGGGTAGTCCCGCCTGATCTGAGGTCGGAACGTATCGGTGTGTTTGTGTTTTTTTTCTTAACACGGCAGCCTGCGGTCCGCGCTCCGTCCGTACGGCGACCGTCCGCGTCCGCTTCTCGGAAGCCGGAGAGGTGTCTCTAGGACTCTCAGCCGACCCGGCCGCGCTCTCGCGCGGCGGGCGGACGGGGACGTGCCGTTTTACGGCGCGAGAACCCGTGACTGTTTGCCGTCACAACTTGGGCGGACGACCGGAGGCGGGCGCCGTCGCCGTCGCCGCGAGGCAGACGGCGGGGCGTCGTTCCCCGGTCGAACCGCCAATCTCGCGCAGCCGGAGCGGCCGACGGTCTCCCGTCGGACGCCTGCCGGCGGCGCATCGGTCTGGCCGAGTATCCGGTATACGACCCTCAGACAGGCGTGGCCCGGGACCCGCGGGTCACCGAGGCCGCAATGTGCGTTCGACTGGTCGATGTTCGTATAACCTGCGGATTACACGACGACGCGCAGATAGCTGCGGTCTTCATCGATCCACGAGCCAAGTGATCCGCCGTTCGGGGTCGGGTGTTTTTTTTTTTGTTTGTCGACGAAATTTCTGCGCCACGCGTGCGCGCGGCGCAAGGTCTTTCGACGGTAACCATCTTTCGGTCGACGCTTGGTCGGGGGTCGCGGCGCGCGGGCGGTCGGCGAGCTAGTCGCGAGCGCACGCGGCCACGGGGTCGGATTAGGCGCGCGCGAGACCGGCGTGGGACGCCGGTGCCGCGGGCCCGTCTCTAATGATCCTTCCGCAGGTTCACCTACGGAAACCTTGTTACGACTTTTACTTCCTCTAAACGGCCGAGTTCGGTCATCTTCCCGGTCGCGCGACGACCCAGCCCCCGAGGGGGCCGAATAACGCGCGTCCAGTCCGAAGACCTCACTGCGGTCGTTCAATCGGTAGTAGCGACGGGCGGTGTGTACAAAGGGCAGGGACGTAATCAACGCGAGCTGATGACTCGCGCTTACTGGGAATTCCTCGTTCACGTGGAAAAATTGCAAGCCACGATCCCTAAGCACGAAGGAGGTTCAGCGGGTTACCCGGAAGCCTGTCGGCCCAGGAATGTTAACACACGCTGATTCCTTCAGTGTAGCGCGCGTGCGGCCCAGAACATCTAAGGGCATCACAGACCTGTTATCGCTCAGTCTCGTGCGGCTATTTTCGTCCGCCGCCTGTCCCTCTAAGAAGAGTTTAAGCTCCTGGGAGCCGGCGGTAGCCCTAGTAACGTATCGTGATCCGCCGGCGACGGCCGCGAACACGGCGCGCTTCACCGCGGAGCCCGACGCACGACTGACGCGCGCCGACCAGAGGTTGCCCCCCGGCCGACACACGCCCGCCGCACGCAGGGACGCGGATGGCGCGGCCGCGCCCGACGACCGCCGTGGACGACGGGCGAACGCGTTCGGGGATACCGGGCCGAGCCGACGGAGACGCGAACACGGACGGCCGAAACCGCCCGCGCCGCGCCCACCGCCGACCCGGGTTTACCCGCCTAGTTAGCAGGACAGAGTCTCGTTCGTTATCGGAATTAACCAGACAGATCGCTCCACCAACTAAGAACGGCCATGCACCACCACCCACCGAATCAAGAAAGAGCTCTCAATCTGTCAATCTTTCCGGTGTCCGGGCCTGGTGAGGTTTCCCGTGTTGAGTCAAATTAAGCCGCAGGCTCCACTCCTGGTGGTGCCCTTCCGTCAATTCCTTTAAGTTTCAACTTTGCAATCATACTTCCCCCGGAACCGAAAAGCTTCGGTTTCCCGGAAGCTGCCCGCCGGGTCGTTAATGAAACGCCGGCGGATCGCTAGCTGGCATCGTTTACAGTTAGAACTAGGGCGGTATCTGATCGCCTTCGAACCTCTAACTTTCGTT
>NW_026869996.1:194458-290130 GCF_020882245.1 Rhopalosiphum padi | reverse complement strand
CAAACTCTTATTATTTTAATATTGAAAAGCAGCAATTTTATGTTAATGTACAATTGTATTCTTTACTTATATTTCGTTTTACATTAAAACTCAACAAAACATTCTGGTAGATTTGTATTATCTCTTTTATTGCTAAGCATTATAATTATTTCTTTAACCATTATACATATTTAACTGACTATTTGTGTTTTAGATGGCAGTACTGCAGATCACTGGAGGCATGCTGAGACATGAATTAGCATTTCTATCACTAGGGAAAGTTACAACATTTTCCGTTGAAAATGGAATAGAAGGTACTGCTAATATTAATGGTTTTGTGCAACGTGCGTGTAATGGGTATTGGATGTAATTGATATTCAATTAATAGTATTGTTACAAAAAGTTAGTGTCACAAAACCCTAACCATTATATTAAGTAAATGGTTCTTATTTACCATTATTAACTTCCATATATTTCATTTAGGCTCATACTTAATAATAAACACTATAAAACGTGCTTATATATCATAATTTTGACTCATATTACAATTTCATATTTTTAGCTGCTCATAAAAATCTCAATTATCAAGTTAGTGTCATGAAACCTAGACAGTTATATTAAGTAAATGATTCTTATTTACCATTACCAACATCCATATTTGTCATTTAAGCTGATACTTCATAAACACTATAAAACATGTTTTTAATATGATAATATTGACTAATATTACAAATTCATACTTTGAACTGCCTGTAAAACACTGTATTCTCAAGTTATTCTCCAACCGTTATACATTATTAACTTACTACATTTTTTCAGATGGCAGTATATCAGATCAATCAAGGCACGCTGAGACACGAATTCACATTTCTACCACCAAGGAAAGAATCAACATGCTATGTTGAAAATGGACTAGAAGATACTGATAATAATATTGGATTTATGCAATGTGCGTGCAATGGTTATTGAATATAATTGATTCTAAATTAATAGCTGTGAAACAATTGAGATTTGTTAAATATCTGAATAAAATAATAGTAAACACCTTTAGCTTGTATTGTTTATTCTTAAAATTTACCTATGCTATAAATATATTTTATTTTTACTATATTTAAATGATCATTATAAAACATTTATAAAACACTCAAATATTAAGTTAAAGTTTAGAAGCTTTAACAATGGTTTAAGAAATTTACCATTATTATCTTTCAGGTGTTTCATTTAACCTGGTATTTTGAATACACTATAATACATGTTTTTATATGATAATTTTGACAAATTCCTATTTTAAACTGCTTATAAAACACTCAAAATTATTAAATGTATGCACCGACAGAGGGCGGTAGTGGGGACGACATCCGTCGGCCGATGCCCGATCGCCTCAGAGAAAAACTAGTTGGTTGTGTGCCGTTCACCGGACGGTCGTTTTAGAGTAACCGATCGTTGTTTTTGCTTAGCTTTTGCGTGTAGTTGTTGTTCATTTAATAAAGATTTTTGATATTATAAACGAATTGTTCATATTTTATGCCTGAAGTTAACACAAGTAAGTGTCTTGATTAAGAAAATGATTCTAATTTATCATTTTTAACTTGCACATGTTTCATTTAATCTGATATTTTTACTTCATAAAAACTATAAAATATGATTTTATAAGTTAATTTTGACGAATAATACAAATAATTATTTTTAGATTCTGAACGGAGTGATGAATGTATTGATTTTACAATGATGTTTGTATTATTTTTGTGTCCGTCATCACTTTTTGGAGTAGTAATAATGCTTCGTTTTTGACTTCAGCCCCTCTTTGAAAAGACAAAATCGATTTTTTGATTTTGCTGTAAGTCAAAAACGAATCATTGTAAATACATGAAATTTTCAACAAACGTTTATATTAGCGTTATCTATTTGCGATTAAAATTTTCAATATATTTTGACATTTTTTAAGCTACTTATAGATAATTGAAACTTATCGTAGTAAAAAATAAATCAAAAATCGTTAGTCACAATTTTTGTTTATAAGCATTTAAAGTTCAAATGTTTAAAAAATATATCAAAATCACGAAAATTTGCAAAGAATTTTGAAGTTGAAAATTCATAAAATCTTTGTGATTTATACTTAAGGTTAAAAAATCCAATACTAGGTTATCCATAAGTTTTCCTTCAAGTAACCGTAAAAAAATAAATCCATTGTCAATATAGAAAACATTTTATGTGCGTATGAAATATAATTTTTTACGAAATCGCGTAAAATAACGATATATTACAATTTAAATATAGGTAATAATATAATATATCCAACTAATTATCATTGACTGACAAATCATCTCCGTTCAGAATCGTTTTTCGTATACAATACTACCCGTCGTTGCATTCAAATTTAACACATCCATTATAGTGACCAGTGACCTACTTTCCATCTCTACTATACAGCGGAGCGATACCCACGTTTTTTCATATTGAATAGGAGCAAATTTTCAGTTGTACAAATGTATTCTCTAGTCACACTTATAATATGTACATTTATATTCTAGAAAACATTCTGGTATATTTGTAGGTACTATCTTTTATGGCTTATCATAATTATTATTTCTTATCGTCTGTTATATTATATTATGTCTATATTTCATATCATTTTGCAGTTTTACATTCGTATTTGTATTTGCGTTTCAACTGTAAATTGTTTTCAAGAATTTTTTAATAAAAATGAAGTTTGTCTGTTAGTTTATGTTTTGATTGTTTCAATTTCAAAATTATTCAGTGTTGTCCATGTACTAGTTGTTATATAAAAATTGTTGTCCTCTTTACGGTGTCTAGTAGCGACATTTTATCCTCCAACCATTATACATATTTAACTTACTATTTTTTTTTTAGATGGCAGTACAGCAGATCATTCAATACACGCTGAGACATGAATTCACATTTCTACCTCTATGCTAAATATCAATATCCTACGTTGAAAATGTACTTGACGATACTGCTAATAATAATGGTTTTGTGCAACGTGCGTGTAATGGGTATTGAATTTAATTGATATTAAATTAATAGTAGTGTAACAAAAAGTCAGTGTCATGAAACCCTGACCATTAGATTATAAGCAAATGATTCTAATTTTCCATTATTGACATTCAATTATTACATTTAAGATGATACTTCATACAGACAATAAAAAATGATTTAATATCATAATTTTGATATGAAAATTTAAACAAATATTACAAAGTCATACTTTGAACTGCTTGTAAAACACTGTATTCTCAAGTTATTCTCCAACCACTATACATATTTAACTGAATATTTTTTATTTTTAGATGGCAGTACAGCAGATCACTCAATACATGCTGAGACATGAATTCACATTTCTACCACTATGCAAAATATCAACATCCTACGTTGAAAATGTACTAGACGATACTGCTAATAATAAGGGTTTTGTGCAACGTGCGTGTAATGGGTATTGAATTTAATTGATATTAAATTAATTGTAGTGTAATAAAAAGTCAGTGTCATGAAACTCTGACCATTAGATTATAAGCAAATGATTCTAATTTTCAATTACTGACATTCAAATATTACATTTAAGCTGATACTTCATAAACACAATAAAACATGATTTTACATGGTAATTTTAACAAATATTACAAAGTCATATTTTTAACTGCTTATAAAACACTCAATTCTCATGTTAGTGTCTAGAAACCTTGACTACTAAATGATGACAATGATTCTTATTGTATACAAGTATACAAGTATTACAAACTCTTATTATTTTAATATTGAAAAGCAGCAATTTTATGTTAATGTACAATTGTATTCTTTACTTATATTTCGTTTTACATTAAAACTCAACAAAACATTCTGGTAGATTTGTATTATCTCTTTTATTGCTAAGCATTATAATTATTTCTTTAACCATTATACATATTTAACTGACTATTTGTGTTTTAGATGGCAGTACTGCAGATCACTGGAGGCATGCTGAGACATGAATTAGCATTTCTATCACTAGGGAAAGTTACAACATTTTCCGTTGAAAATGGAATAGAAGGTACTGCTAATATTAATGGTTTTGTGCAACGTGCGTGTAATGGGTATTGGATGTAATTGATATTCAATTAATAGTATTGTTACAAAAAGTTAGTGTCACAAAACCCTAACCATTATATTAAGTAAATGGTTCTTATTTACCATTATTAACTTCCATATATTTCATTTAGGCTCATACTTAATAATAAACACTATAAAACGTGCTTATATATCATAATTTTGACTCATATTACAATTTCATATTTTTAGCTGCTCATAAAAATCTCAATTATCAAGTTAGTGTCATGAAACCTAGACAGTTATATTAAGTAAATGATTCTTATTTACCATTACCAACATCCATATTTGTCATTTAAGCTGATACTTCATAAACACTATAAAACATGTTTTTAATATGATAATATTGACTAATATTACAAATTCATACTTTGAACTGCCTGTAAAACACTGTATTCTCAAGTTATTCTCCAACCGTTATACATTATTAACTTACTACATTTTTTCAGATGGCAGTATATCAGATCAATCAAGGCACGCTGAGACACGAATTCACATTTCTACCACCAAGGAAAGAATCAACATGCTATGTTGAAAATGGACTAGAAGATACTGATAATAATATTGGATTTATGCAATGTGCGTGCAATGGTTATTGAATATAATTGATTCTAAATTAATAGCTGTGAAACAATTGAGATTTGTTAAATATCTGAATAAAATAATAGTAAACACCTTTAGCTTGTATTGTTTATTCTTAAAATTTACCTATGCTATAAATATATTTTATTTTTACTATATTTAAATGATCATTATAAAACATTTATAAAACACTCAAATATTAAGTTAAAGTTTAGAAGCTTTAACAATGGTTTAAGAAATTTACCATTATTATCTTTCAGGTGTTTCATTTAACCTGGTATTTTGAATACACTATAATACATGTTTTTATATGATAATTTTGACAAATTCCTATTTTAAACTGCTTATAAAACACTCAAAATTATTAAATGTATGCACCGACAGAGGGCGGTAGTGGGGACGACATCCGTCGGCCGATGCCCGATCGCCTCAGAGAAAAACTAGTTGGTTGTGTGCCGTTCACCGGACGGTCGTTTTAGAGTAACCGATCGTTGTTTTTGCTTAGCTTTTGCGTGTAGTTGTTGTTCATTTAATAAAGATTTTTGATATTATAAACGAATTGTTCATATTTTATGCCTGAAGTTAACACAAGTAAGTGTCTTGATTAAGAAAATGATTCTAATTTATCATTTTTAACTTGCACATGTTTCATTTAATCTGATATTTTTACTTCATAAAAACTATAAAATATGATTTTATAAGTTAATTTTGACGAATAATACAAATAATTATTTTTAGATTCTGAACGGAGTGATGAATGTATTGATTTTACAATGATGTTTGTATTATTTTTGTGTCCGTCATCACTTTTTGGAGTAGTAATAATGCTTCGTTTTTGACTTCAGCCCCTCTTTGAAAAGACAAAATCGATTTTTTGATTTTGCTGTAAGTCAAAAACGAATCATTGTAAATACATGAAATTTTCAACAAACGTTTATATTAGCGTTATCTATTTGCGATTAAAATTTTCAATATATTTTGACATTTTTTAAGCTACTTATAGATAATTGAAACTTATCGTAGTAAAAAATAAATCAAAAATCGTTAGTCACAATTTTTGTTTATAAGCATTTAAAGTTCAAATGTTTAAAAAATATATCAAAATCACGAAAATTTGCAAAGAATTTTGAAGTTGAAAATTCATAAAATCTTTGTGATTTATACTTAAGGTTAAAAAATCCAATACTAGGTTATCCATAAGTTTTCCTTCAAGTAACCGTAAAAAAATAAATCCATTGTCAATATAGAAAACATTTTATGTGCGTATGAAATATAATTTTTTACGAAATCGCGTAAAATAACGATATATTACAATTTAAATATAGGTAATAATATAATATATCCAACTAATTATCATTGACTGACAAATCATCTCCGTTCAGAATCGTTTTTCGTATACAATACTACCCGTCGTTGCATTCAAATTTAACACATCCATTATAGTGACCAGTGACCTACTTTCCATCTCTACTATACAGCGGAGCGATACCCACGTTTTTTCATATTGAATAGGAGCAAATTTTCAGTTGTACAAATGTATTCTCTAGTCACACTTATAATATGTACATTTATATTCTAGAAAACATTCTGGTATATTTGTAGGTACTATCTTTTATGGCTTATCATAATTATTATTTCTTATCGTCTGTTATATTATATTATGTCTATATTTCATATCATTTTGCAGTTTTACATTCGTATTTGTATTTGCGTTTCAACTGTAAATTGTTTTCAAGAATTTTTTAATAAAAATGAAGTTTGTCTGTTAGTTTATGTTTTGATTGTTTCAATTTCAAAATTATTCAGTGTTGTCCATGTACTAGTTGTTATATAAAAATTGTTGTCCTCTTTACGGTGTCTAGTAGCGACATTTTATCCTCCAACCATTATACATATTTAACTTACTATTTTTTTTTTAGATGGCAGTACAGCAGATCATTCAATACACGCTGAGACATGAATTCACATTTCTACCTCTATGCTAAATATCAATATCCTACGTTGAAAATGTACTTGACGATACTGCTAATAATAATGGTTTTGTGCAACGTGCGTGTAATGGGTATTGAATTTAATTGATATTAAATTAATAGTAGTGTAACAAAAAGTCAGTGTCATGAAACCCTGACCATTAGATTATAAGCAAATGATTCTAATTTTCCATTATTGACATTCAATTATTACATTTAAGATGATACTTCATACAGACAATAAAAAATGATTTAATATCATAATTTTGATATGAAAATTTAAACAAATATTACAAAGTCATACTTTGAACTGCTTGTAAAACACTGTATTCTCAAGTTATTCTCCAACCACTATACATATTTAACTGAATATTTTTTATTTTTAGATGGCAGTACAGCAGATCACTCAATACATGCTGAGACATGAATTCACATTTCTACCACTATGCAAAATATCAACATCCTACGTTGAAAATGTACTAGACGATACTGCTAATAATAAGGGTTTTGTGCAACGTGCGTGTAATGGGTATTGAATTTAATTGATATTAAATTAATTGTAGTGTAATAAAAAGTCAGTGTCATGAAACTCTGACCATTAGATTATAAGCAAATGATTCTAATTTTCAATTACTGACATTCAAATATTACATTTAAGCTGATACTTCATAAACACAATAAAACATGATTTTACATGGTAATTTTAACAAATATTACAAAGTCATATTTTTAACTGCTTATAAAACACTCAATTCTCATGTTAGTGTCTAGAAACCTTGACTACTAAATGATGACAATGATTCTTATTGTATACAAGTATACAAGTATTACAAACTCTTATTATTTTAATATTGAAAAGCAGCAATTTTATGTTAATGTACAATTGTATTCTTTACTTATATTTCGTTTTACATTAAAACTCAACAAAACATTCTGGTAGATTTGTATTATCTCTTTTATTGCTAAGCATTATAATTATTTCTTTAACCATTATACATATTTAACTGACTATTTGTGTTTTAGATGGCAGTACTGCAGATCACTGGAGGCATGCTGAGACATGAATTAGCATTTCTATCACTAGGGAAAGTTACAACATTTTCCGTTGAAAATGGAATAGAAGGTACTGCTAATATTAATGGTTTTGTGCAACGTGCGTGTAATGGGTATTGGATGTAATTGATATTCAATTAATAGTATTGTTACAAAAAGTTAGTGTCACAATACCCTAACCATTATATTAAGTAAATGGTTCTTATTTACCATTATTAACTTCCATATATTTCATTTAGGCTCATACTTAATAATAAACACTATAAAACGTGCTTATATATCATAATTTTGACTCATATTACAATTTCATATTTTTAGCTGCTCATAAAAATCTCAATTATCAAGTTAGTGTCATGAAACCTAGACAGTTATATTAAGTAAATGATTCTTATTTACCATTACCAACATCCATATTTGTCATTTAAGCTGATACTTCATAAACACTATAAAACATGTTTTTAATATGATAATATTGACTAATATTACAAATTCATACTTTGAACTGCCTGTAAAACACTGTATTCTCAAGTTATTCTCCAACCGTTATACATTATTAACTTACTACATTTTTTCAGATGGCAGTATATCAGATCAATCAAGGCACGCTGAGACACGAATTCACATTTCTACCACCAAGGAAAGAATCAACATGCTATGTTGAAAATGGACTAGAAGATACTGATAATAATATTGGATTTATGCAATGTGCGTGCAATGGTTATTGAATATAATTGATTCTAAATTAATAGCTGTGAAACAATTGAGATTTGTTAAATATCTGAATAAAATAATAGTAAACACCTTTAGCTTGTATTGTTTATTCTTAAAATTTACCTATGCTATAAATATATTTTATTTTTACTATATTTAAATGATCATTATAAAACATTTATAAAACACTCAAATATTAAGTTAAAGTTTAGAAGCTTTAACAATGGTTTAAGAAATTTACCATTATTATCTTTCAGGTGTTTCATTTAACCTGGTATTTTGAATACACTATAATACATGTTTTTATATGATAATTTTGACAAATTCCTATTTTAAACTGCTTATAAAACACTCAAAATTATTAAATGTATGCACCGACAGAGGGCGGTAGTGGGGACGACATCCGTCGGCCGATGCCCGATCGCCTCAGAGAAAAACTAGTTGGTTGTGTGCCGTTCACCGGACGGTCGTTTTAGAGTAACCGATCGTTGTTTTTGCTTAGCTTTTGCGTGTAGTTGTTGTTCATTTAATAAAGATTTTTGATATTATAAACGAATTGTTCATATTTTATGCCTGAAGTTAACACAAGTAAGTGTCTTGATTAAGAAAATGATTCTAATTTATCATTTTTAACTTGCACATGTTTCATTTAATCTGATATTTTTACTTCATAAAAACTATAAAATATGATTTTATAAGTTAATTTTGACGAATAATACAAATAATTATTTTTAGATTCTGAACGGAGTGATGAATGTATTGATTTTACAATGATGTTTGTATTATTTTTGTGTCCGTCATCACTTTTTGGAGTAGTAATAATGCTTCGTTTTTGACTTCAGCCCCTCTTTGAAAAGACAAAATCGATTTTTTGATTTTGCTGTAAGTCAAAAACGAATCATTGTAAATACATGAAATTTTCAACAAACGTTTATATTAGCGTTATCTATTTGCGATTAAAATTTTCAATATATTTTGACATTTTTTAAGCTACTTATAGATAATTGAAACTTATCGTAGTAAAAAATAAATCAAAAATCGTTAGTCACAATTTTTGTTTATAAGCATTTAAAGTTCAAATGTTTAAAAAATATATCAAAATCACGAAAATTTGCAAAGAATTTTGAAGTTGAAAATTCATAAAATCTTTGTGATTTATACTTAAGGTTAAAAAATCCAATACTAGGTTATCCATAAGTTTTCCTTCAAGTAACCGTAAAAAAATAAATCCATTGTCAATATAGAAAACATTTTATGTGCGTATGAAATATAATTTTTTACGAAATCGCGTAAAATAACGATATATTACAATTTAAATATAGGTAATAATATAATATATCCAACTAATTATCATTGACTGACAAATCATCTCCGTTCAGAATCGTTTTTCGTATACAATACTACCCGTCGTTGCATTCAAATTTAACACATCCATTATAGTGACCAGTGACCTACTTTCCATCTCTACTATACAGCGGAGCGATACCCACGTTTTTTCATATTGAATAGGAGCAAATTTTCAGTTGTACAAATGTATTCTCTAGTCACACTTATAATATGTACATTTATATTCTAGAAAACATTCTGGTATATTTGTAGGTACTATCTTTTATGGCTTATCATAATTATTATTTCTTATCGTCTGTTATATTATATTATGTCTATATTTCATATCATTTTGCAGTTTTACATTCGTATTTGTATTTGCGTTTCAACTGTAAATTGTTTTCAAGAATTTTTTAATAAAAATGAAGTTTGTCTGTTAGTTTATGTTTTGATTGTTTCAATTTCAAAATTATTCAGTGTTGTCCATGTACTAGTTGTTATATAAAAATTGTTGTCCTCTTTACGGTGTCTAGTAGCGACATTTTATCCTCCAACCATTATACATATTTAACTTACTATTTTTTTTTTAGATGGCAGTACAGCAGATCATTCAATACACGCTGAGACATGAATTCACATTTCTACCTCTATGCTAAATATCAATATCCTACGTTGAAAATGTACTTGACGATACTGCTAATAATAATGGTTTTGTGCAACGTGCGTGTAATGGGTATTGAATTTAATTGATATTAAATTAATAGTAGTGTAACAAAAAGTCAGTGTCATGAAACCCTGACCATTAGATTATAAGCAAATGATTCTAATTTTCCATTATTGACATTCAATTATTACATTTAAGATGATACTTCATACAGACAATAAAAAATGATTTAATATCATAATTTTGATATGAAAATTTAAACAAATATTACAAAGTCATACTTTGAACTGCTTGTAAAACACTGTATTCTCAAGTTATTCTCCAACCACTATACATATTTAACTGAATATTTTTTATTTTTAGATGGCAGTACAGCAGATCACTCAATACATGCTGAGACATGAATTCACATTTCTACCACTATGCAAAATATCAACATCCTACGTTGAAAATGTACTAGACGATACTGCTAATAATAAGGGTTTTGTGCAACGTGCGTGTAATGGGTATTGAATTTAATTGATATTAAATTAATAGTAGTGTAACAAAAAGTCAGTGTCATGAAACTCTGACCATTAGATTATAAGCAAATGATTCTAATTTTCAATTACTGACATTCAAATATTACATTTAAGCTGATACTTCATAAACACAATAAAACATGATTTTACATGGTAATTTTAACAAATATTACAAAGTCATATTTTTAACTGCTTATAAAACACTCAATTCTCATGTTAGTGTCTAGAAACCTTGACTACTAAATGATGACAATGATTCTTATTGTATACAAGTATACAAGTATTACAAACTCTTATTATTTTAATATTGAAAAGCAGCAATTTTATGTTAATGTACAATTGTATTCTTTACTTATATTTCGTTTTACATTAAAACTCAACAAAACATTCTGGTAGATTTGTATTATCTCTTTTATTGCTAAGCATTATAATTATTTCTTTAACCATTATACATATTTAACTGACTATTTGTGTTTTAGATGGCAGTACTGCAGATCACTGGAGGCATGCTGAGACATGAATTAGCATTTCTATCACTAGGGAAAATATCAACATCCTACGTTGAAAATGTACTAGACGATACTGCTAATATTAATGGTTTTGTGCAACGTGCGTGTAATGGGTATTGGATGTAATTGATATTCAATTAATAGTATTGTTACAAAAAGTTAGTGTCACAAAACCCTAACCATTATATTAAGTAAATGGTTCTTATTTACCATTATTAACTTCCATATATTTCATTTAGGCTCATACTTAATAATAAACACTATAAAACGTGCTTATATATCATAATTTTGACTCATATTACAATTTCATATTTTTAGCTGCTCATAAAAATCTCAATTATCAAGTTAGTGTCATGAAACCTAGACAGTTATATTAAGTAAATGATTCTTATTTACCATTACCAACATCCATATTTGTCATTTAAGCTGATACTTCATAAACACTATAAAACATGTTTTTAATATGATAATATTGACTAATATTACAAATTCATACTTTGAACTGCCTGTAAAACACTGTATTCTCAAGTTATTCTCCAACCGTTATACATTATTAACTTACTACATTTTTTCAGATGGCAGTATATCAGATCAATCAAGGCACGCTGAGACACGAATTCACATTTCTACCACCAAGGAAAGAATCAACATGCTATGTTGAAAATGGACTAGAAGATACTGATAATAATATTGGATTTATGCAATGTGCGTGCAATGGTTATTGAATATAATTGATTCTAAATTAATAGCTGTGAAACAATTGAGATTTGTTAAATATCTGAATAAAATAATAGTAAACACCTTTAGCTTGTATTGTTTATTCTTAAAATTTACCTATGCTATAAATATATTTTATTTTTACTATATTTAAATGATCATTATAAAACATTTATAAAACACTCAAATATTAAGTTAAAGTTTAGAAGCTTTAACAATGGTTTAAGAAATTTACCATTATTATCTTTCAGGTGTTTCATTTAACCTGGTATTTTGAATACACTATAATACATGTTTTTATATGATAATTTTGACAAATTCCTATTTTAAACTGCTTATAAAACACTCAAAATTATTAAATGTATGCACCGACAGAGGGCGGTAGTGGGGACGACATCCGTCGGCCGATGCCCGATCGCCTCAGAGAAAAACTAGTTGGTTGTGTGCCGTTCACCGGACGGTCGTTTTAGAGTAACCGATCGTTGTTTTTGCTTAGCTTTTGCGTGTAGTTGTTGTTCATTTAATAAAGATTTTTGATATTATAAACGAATTGTTCATATTTTATGCCTGAAGTTAACACAAGTAAGTGTCTTGATTAAGAAAATGATTCTAATTTATCATTTTTAACTTGCACATGTTTCATTTAATCTGATATTTTTACTTCATAAAAACTATAAAATATGATTTTATAAGTTAATTTTGACGAATAATACAAATAATTATTTTTAGATTCTGAACGGAGTGATGAATGTATTGATTTTACAATGATGTTTGTATTATTTTTGTGTCCGTCATCACTTTTTGGAGTAGTAATAATGCTTCGTTTTTGACTTCAGCCCCTCTTTGAAAAGACAAAATCGATTTTTTGATTTTGCTGTAAGTCAAAAACGAATCATTGTAAATACATGAAATTTTCAACAAACGTTTATATTAGCGTTATCTATTTGCGATTAAAATTTTCAATATATTTTGACATTTTTTAAGCTACTTATAGATAATTGAAACTTATCGTAGTAAAAAATAAATCAAAAATCGTTAGTCACAATTTTTGTTTATAAGCATTTAAAGTTCAAATGTTTAAAAAATATATCAAAATCACGAAAATTTGCAAAGAATTTTGAAGTTGAAAATTCATAAAATCTTTGTGATTTATACTTAAGGTTAAAAAATCCAATACTAGGTTATCCATAAGTTTTCCTTCAAGTAACCGTAAAAAAATAAATCCATTGTCAATATAGAAAACATTTTATGTGCGTATGAAATATAATTTTTTACGAAATCGCGTAAAATAACGATATATTACAATTTAAATATAGGTAATAATATAATATATCCAACTAATTATCATTGACTGACAAATCATCTCCGTTCAGAATCGTTTTTCGTATACAATACTACCCGTCGTTGCATTCAAATTTAACACATCCATTATAGTGACCAGTGACCTACTTTCCATCTCTACTATACAGCGGAGCGATACCCACGTTTTTTCATATTGAATAGGAGCAAATTTTCAGTTGTACAAATGTATTCTCTAGTCACACTTATAATATGTACATTTATATTCTAGAAAACATTCTGGTATATTTGTAGGTACTATCTTTTATGGCTTATCATAATTATTATTTCTTATCGTCTGTTATATTATATTATGTCTATATTTCATATCATTTTGCAGTTTTACATTCGTATTTGTATTTGCGTTTCAACTGTAAATTGTTTTCAAGAATTTTTTAATAAAAATGAAGTTTGTCTGTTAGTTTATGTTTTGATTGTTTCAATTTCAAAATTATTCAGTGTTGTCCATGTACTAGTTGTTATATAAAAATTGTTGTCCTCTTTACGGTGTCTAGTAGCGACATTTTATCCTCCAACCATTATACATATTTAACTTACTATTTTTTTTTTAGATGGCAGTACAGCAGATCATTCAATACACGCTGAGACATGAATTCACATTTCTACCTCTATGCTAAATATCAATATCCTACGTTGAAAATGTACTTGACGATACTGCTAATAATAATGGTTTTGTGCAACGTGCGTGTAATGGGTATTGAATTTAATTGATATTAAATTAATAGTAGTGTAACAAAAAGTCAGTGTCATGAAACCCTGACCATTAGATTATAAGCAAATGATTCTAATTTTCCATTATTGACATTCAATTATTACATTTAAGATGATACTTCATACAGACAATAAAAAATGATTTAATATCATAATTTTGATATGAAAATTTAAACAAATATTACAAAGTCATACTTTGAACTGCTTGTAAAACACTGTATTCTCAAGTTATTCTCCAACCACTATACATATTTAACTGAATATTTTTTATTTTTAGATGGCAGTACAGCAGATCACTCAATACATGCTGAGACATGAATTCACATTTCTACCACTATGCAAAATATCAACATCCTACGTTGAAAATGTACTAGACGATACTGCTAATAATAAGGGTTTTGTGCAACGTGCGTGTAATGGGTATTGAATTTAATTGATATTAAATTAATAGTAGTGTAACAAAAAGTCAGTGTCATGAAACTCTGACCATTAGATTATAAGCAAATGATTCTAATTTTCAATTACTGACATTCAAATATTACATTTAAGCTGATACTTCATAAACACAATAAAACATGATTTTACATGGTAATTTTAACAAATATTACAAAGTCATATTTTTAACTGCTTATAAAACACTCAATTCTCATGTTAGTGTCTAGAAACCTTGACTACTAAATGATGACAATGATTCTTATTGTATACAAGTATACAAGTATTACAAACTCTTATTATTTTAATATTGAAAAGCAGCAATTTTATGTTAATGTACAATTGTATTCTTTACTTATATTTCGTTTTACATTAAAACTCAACAAAACATTCTGGTAGATTTGTATTATCTCTTTTATTGCTAAGCATTATAATTATTTCTTTAACCATTATACATATTTAACTGACTATTTGTGTTTTAGATGGCAGTACTGCAGATCACTGGAGGCATGCTGAGACATGAATTAGCATTTCTATCACTAGGGAAAATATCAACATCCTACGTTGAAAATGTACTAGACGATACTGCTAATATTAATGGTTTTGTGCAACGTGCGTGTAATGGGTATTGGATGTAATTGATATTCAATTAATAGTATTGTTACAAAAAGTTAGTGTCACAAAACCCTAACCATTATATTAAGTAAATGGTTCTTATTTACCATTATTAACTTCCATATATTTCATTTAGGCTCATACTTAATAATAAACACTATAAAACGTGCTTATATATCATAATTTTGACTCATATTACAATTTCATATTTTTAGCTGCTCATAAAAATCTCAATTATCAAGTTAGTGTCATGAAACCTAGACAGTTATATTAAGTAAATGATTCTTATTTACCATTACCAACATCCATATTTGTCATTTAAGCTGATACTTCATAAACACTATAAAACATGTTTTTAATATGATAATATTGACTAATATTACAAATTCATACTTTGAACTGCCTGTAAAACACTGTATTCTCAAGTTATTCTCCAACCGTTATACATTATTAACTTACTACATTTTTTCAGATGGCAGTATATCAGATCAATCAAGGCACGCTGAGACACGAATTCACATTTCTACCACCAAGGAAAGAATCAACATGCTATGTTGAAAATGGACTAGAAGATACTGATAATAATATTGGATTTATGCAATGTGCGTGCAATGGTTATTGAATATAATTGATTCTAAATTAATAGCTGTGAAACAATTGAGATTTGTTAAATATCTGAATAAAATAATAGTAAACACCTTTAGCTTGTATTGTTTATTCTTAAAATTTACCTATGCTATAAATATATTTTATTTTTACTATATTTAAATGATCATTATAAAACATTTATAAAACACTCAAATATTAAGTTAAAGTTTAGAAGCTTTAACAATGGTTTAAGAAATTTACCATTATTATCTTTCAGGTGTTTCATTTAACCTGGTATTTTGAATACACTATAATACATGTTTTTATATGATAATTTTGACAAATTCCTATTTTAAACTGCTTATAAAACACTCAAAATTATTAAATGTATGCACCGACAGAGGGCGGTAGTGGGGACGACATCCGTCGGCCGATGCCCGATCGCCTCAGAGAAAAACTAGTTGGTTGTGTGCCGTTCACCGGACGGTCGTTTTAGAGTAACCGATCGTTGTTTTTGCTTAGCTTTTGCGTGTAGTTGTTGTTCATTTAATAAAGATTTTTGATATTATAAACGAATTGTTCATATTTTATGCCTGAAGTTAACACAAGTAAGTGTCTTGATTAAGAAAATGATTCTAATTTATCATTTTTAACTTGCACATGTTTCATTTAATCTGATATTTTTACTTCATAAAAACTATAAAATATGATTTTATAAGTTAATTTTGACGAATAATACAAATAATTATTTTTAGATTCTGAACGGAGTGATGAATGTATTGATTTTACAATGATGTTTGTATTATTTTTGTGTCCGTCATCACTTTTTGGAGTAGTAATAATGCTTCGTTTTTGACTTCAGCCCCTCTTTGAAAAGACAAAATCGATTTTTTGATTTTGCTGTAAGTCAAAAACGAATCATTGTAAATACATGAAATTTTCAACAAACGTTTATATTAGCGTTATCTATTTGCGATTAAAATTTTCAATATATTTTGACATTTTTTAAGCTACTTATAGATAATTGAAACTTATCGTAGTAAAAAATAAATCAAAAATCGTTAGTCACAATTTTTGTTTATAAGCATTTAAAGTTCAAATGTTTAAAAAATATATCAAAATCACGAAAATTTGCAAAGAATTTTGAAGTTGAAAATTCATAAAATCTTTGTGATTTATACTTAAGGTTAAAAAATCCAATACTAGGTTATCCATAAGTTTTCCTTCAAGTAACCGTAAAAAAATAAATCCATTGTCAATATAGAAAACATTTTATGTGCGTATGAAATATAATTTTTTACGAAATCGCGTAAAATAACGATATATTACAATTTAAATATAGGTAATAATATAATATATCCAACTAATTATCATTGACTGACAAATCATCTCCGTTCAGAATCGTTTTTCGTATACAATACTACCCGTCGTTGCATTCAAATTTAACACATCCATTATAGTGACCAGTGACCTACTTTCCATCTCTACTATACAGCGGAGCGATACCCACGTTTTTTCATATTGAATAGGAGCAAATTTTCAGTTGTACAAATGTATTCTCTAGTCACACTTATAATATGTACATTTATATTCTAGAAAACATTCTGGTATATTTGTAGGTACTATCTTTTATGGCTTATCATAATTATTATTTCTTATCGTCTGTTATATTATATTATGTCTATATTTCATATCATTTTGCAGTTTTACATTCGTATTTGTATTTGCGTTTCAACTGTAAATTGTTTTCAAGAATTTTTTAATAAAAATGAAGTTTGTCTGTTAGTTTATGTTTTGATTGTTTCAATTTCAAAATTATTCAGTGTTGTCCATGTACTAGTTGTTATATAAAAATTGTTGTCCTCTTTACGGTGTCTAGTAGCGACATTTTATCCTCCAACCATTATACATATTTAACTTACTATTTTTTTTTTAGATGGCAGTACAGCAGATCATTCAATACACGCTGAGACATGAATTCACATTTCTACCTCTATGCTAAATATCAATATTCTACGTTGAAAATGTACTTGACGATACTGCTAATAATAATGGTTTTGTGCAACGTGCGTGTAATGGGTATTGAATTTAATTGATATTAAATTAATAGTAGTGTAACAAAAAGTCAGTGTCATGAAACCCTGACCATTAGATTATAAGCAAATGATTCTAATTTTCCATTATTGACATTCAATTATTACATTTAAGATGATACTTCATACAGACAATAAAAAATGATTTAATATCATAATTTTGATATGAAAATTTAAACAAATATTACAAAGTCATACTTTGAACTGCTTGTAAAACACTGTATTCTCAAGTTATTCTCCAACCACTATACATATTTAACTGAATATTTTTTATTTTTAGATGGCAGTACAGCAGATCACTCAATACATGCTGAGACATGAATTCACATTTCTACCACTATGCAAAATATCAACATCCTACGTTGAAAATGTACTAGACGATACTGCTAATAATAAGGGTTTTGTGCAACGTGCGTGTAATGGGTATTGAATTTAATTGATATTAAATTAATTGTAGTGTAATAAAAAGTCAGTGTCATGAAACTCTGACCATTAGATTATAAGCAAATGATTCTAATTTTCAATTACTGACATTCAAATATTACATTTAAGCTGATACTTCATAAACACAATAAAACATGATTTTACATGGTAATTTTAACAAATATTACAAAGTCATATTTTTAACTGCTTATAAAACACTCAATTCTCATGTTAGTGTCTAGAAACCTTGACTACTAAATGATGACAATGATTCTTATTGTATACAAGTATACAAGTATTACAAACTCTTATTATTTTAATATTGAAAAGCAGCAATTTTATGTTAATGTACAATTGTATTCTTTACTTATATTTCGTTTTACATTAAAACTCAACAAAACATTCTGGTAGATTTGTATTATCTCTTTTATTGCTAAGCATTATAATTATTTCTTTAACCATTATACATATTTAACTGACTATTTGTGTTTTAGATGGCAGTACTGCAGATCACTGGAGGCATGCTGAGACATGAATTAGCATTTCTATCACTAGGGAAAGTTACAACATTTTCCGTTGAAAATGGAATAGAAGGTACTGCTAATATTAATGGTTTTGTGCAACGTGCGTGTAATGGGTATTGGATGTAATTGATATTCAATTAATAGTATTGTTACAAAAAGTTAGTGTCACAAAACCCTAACCATTATATTAAGTAAATGGTTCTTATTTACCATTATTAACTTCCATATATTTCATTTAGGCTCATACTTAATAATAAACACTATAAAACGTGCTTATATATCATAATTTTGACTCATATTACAATTTCATATTTTTAGCTGCTCATAAAAATCTCAATTATCAAGTTAGTGTCATGAAACCTAGACAGTTATATTAAGTAAATGATTCTTATTTACCATTACCAACATCCATATTTGTCATTTAAGCTGATACTTCATAAACACTATAAAACATGTTTTTAATATGATAATATTGACTAATATTACAAATTCATACTTTGAACTGCCTGTAAAACACTGTATTCTCAAGTTATTCTCCAACCGTTATACATTATTAACTTACTACATTTTTTCAGATGGCAGTATATCAGATCAATCAAGGCACGCTGAGACACGAATTCACATTTCTACCACCAAGGAAAGAATCAACATGCTATGTTGAAAATGGACTAGAAGATACTGATAATAATATTGGATTTATGCAATGTGCGTGCAATGGTTATTGAATATAATTGATTCTAAATTAATAGCTGTGAAACAATTGAGATTTGTTAAATATCTGAATAAAATAATAGTAAACACCTTTAGCTTGTATTGTTTATTCTTAAAATTTACCTATGCTATAAATATATTTTATTTTTACTATATTTAAATGATCATTATAAAACATTTATAAAACACTCAAATATTAAGTTAAAGTTTAGAAGCTTTAACAATGGTTTAAGAAATTTACCATTATTATCTTTCAGGTGTTTCATTTAACCTGGTATTTTGAATACACTATAATACATGTTTTTATATGATAATTTTGACAAATTCCTATTTTAAACTGCTTATAAAACACTCAAAATTATTAAATGTATGCACCGACAGAGGGCGGTAGTGGGGACGACATCCGTCGGCCGATGCCCGATCGCCTCAGAGAAAAACTAGTTGGTTGTGTGCCGTTCACCGGACGGTCGTTTTAGAGTAACCGATCGTTGTTTTTGCTTAGCTTTTGCGTGTAGTTGTTGTTCATTTAATAAAGATTTTTGATATTATAAACGAATTGTTCATATTTTATGCCTGAAGTTAACACAAGTAAGTGTCTTGATTAAGAAAATGATTCTAATTTATCATTTTTAACTTGCACATGTTTCATTTAATCTGATATTTTTACTTCATAAAAACTATAAAATATGATTTTATAAGTTAATTTTGACGAATAATACAAATAATTATTTTTAGATTCTGAACGGAGTGATGAATGTATTGATTTTACAATGATGTTTGTATTATTTTTGTGTCCGTCATCACTTTTTGGAGTAGTAATAATGCTTCGTTTTTGACTTCAGCCCCTCTTTGAAAAGACAAAATCGATTTTTTGATTTTGCTGTAAGTCAAAAACGAATCATTGTAAATACATGAAATTTTCAACAAACGTTTATATTAGCGTTATCTATTTGCGATTAAAATTTTCAATATATTTTGACATTTTTTAAGCTACTTATAGATAATTGAAACTTATCGTAGTAAAAAATAAATCAAAAATCGTTAGTCACAATTTTTGTTTATAAGCATTTAAAGTTCAAATGTTTAAAAAATATATCAAAATCACGAAAATTTGCAAAGAATTTTGAAGTTGAAAATTCATAAAATCTTTGTGATTTATACTTAAGGTTAAAAAATCCAATACTAGGTTATCCATAAGTTTTCCTTCAAGTAACCGTAAAAAAATAAATCCATTGTCAATATAGAAAACATTTTATGTGCGTATGAAATATAATTTTTTACGAAATCGCGTAAAATAACGATATATTACAATTTAAATATAGGTAATAATATAATATATCCAACTAATTATCATTGACTGACAAATCATCTCCGTTCAGAATCGTTTTTCGTATACAATACTACCCGTCGTTGCATTCAAATTTAACACATCCATTATAGTGACCAGTGACCTACTTTCCATCTCTACTATACAGCGGAGCGATACCCACGTTTTTTCATATTGAATAGGAGCAAATTTTCAGTTGTACAAATGTATTCTCTAGTCACACTTATAATATGTACATTTATATTCTAGAAAACATTCTGGTATATTTGTAGGTACTATCTTTTATGGCTTATCATAATTATTATTTCTTATCGTCTGTTATATTATATTATGTCTATATTTCATATCATTTTGCAGTTTTACATTCGTATTTGTATTTGCGTTTCAACTGTAAATTGTTTTCAAGAATTTTTTAATAAAAATGAAGTTTGTCTGTTAGTTTATGTTTTGATTGTTTCAATTTCAAAATTATTCAGTGTTGTCCATGTACTAGTTGTTATATAAAAATTGTTGTCCTCTTTACGGTGTCTAGTAGCGACATTTTATCCTCCAACCATTATACATATTTAACTTACTATTTTTTTTTTAGATGGCAGTACAGCAGATCATTCAATACACGCTGAGACATGAATTCACATTTCTACCTCTATGCTAAATATCAATATCCTACGTTGAAAATGTACTTGACGATACTGCTAATAATAATGGTTTTGTGCAACGTGCGTGTAATGGGTATTGAATTTAATTGATATTAAATTAATAGTAGTGTAACAAAAAGTCAGTGTCATGAAACCCTGACCATTAGATTATAAGCAAATGATTCTAATTTTCCATTATTGACATTCAATTATTACATTTAAGATGATACTTCATACAGACAATAAAAAATGATTTAATATCATAATTTTGATATGAAAATTTAAACAAATATTACAAAGTCATACTTTGAACTGCTTGTAAAACACTGTATTCTCAAGTTATTCTCCAACCACTATACATATTTAACTGAATATTTTTTATTTTTAGATGGCAGTACAGCAGATCACTCAATACATGCTGAGACATGAATTCACATTTCTACCACTATGCAAAATATCAACATCCTACGTTGAAAATGTACTAGACGATACTGCTAATAATAAGGGTTTTGTGCAACGTGCGTGTAATGGGTATTGAATTTAATTGATATTAAATTAATTGTAGTGTAATAAAAAGTCAGTGTCATGAAACTCTGACCATTAGATTATAAGCAAATGATTCTAATTTTCAATTACTGACATTCAAATATTACATTTAAGCTGATACTTCATAAACACAATAAAACATGATTTTACATGGTAATTTTAACAAATATTACAAAGTCATATTTTTAACTGCTTATAAAACACTCAATTCTCATGTTAGTGTCTAGAAACCTTGACTACTAAATGATGACAATGATTCTTATTGTATACAAGTATACAAGTATTACAAACTCTTATTATTTTAATATTGAAAAGCAGCAATTTTATGTTAATGTACAATTGTATTCTTTACTTATATTTCGTTTTACATTAAAACTCAACAAAACATTCTGGTAGATTTGTATTATCTCTTTTATTGCTAAGCATTATAATTATTTCTTTAACCATTATACATATTTAACTGACTATTTGTGTTTTAGATGGCAGTACTGCAGATCACTGGAGGCATGCTGAGACATGAATTAGCATTTCTATCACTAGGGAAAGTTACAACATTTTCCGTTGAAAATGGAATAGAAGGTACTGCTAATATTAATGGTTTTGTGCAACGTGCGTGTAATGGGTATTGGATGTAATTGATATTCAATTAATAGTATTGTTACAAAAAGTTAGTGTCACAATACCCTAACCATTATATTAAGTAAATGGTTCTTATTTACCATTATTAACTTCCATATATTTCATTTAGGCTCATACTTAATAATAAACACTATAAAACGTGCTTATATATCATAATTTTGACTCATATTACAATTTCATATTTTTAGCTGCTCATAAAAATCTCAATTATCAAGTTAGTGTCATGAAACCTAGACAGTTATATTAAGTAAATGATTCTTATTTACCATTACCAACATCCATATTTGTCATTTAAGCTGATACTTCATAAACACTATAAAACATGTTTTTAATATGATAATATTGACTAATATTACAAATTCATACTTTGAACTGCCTGTAAAACACTGTATTCTCAAGTTATTCTCCAACCGTTATACATTATTAACTTACTACATTTTTTCAGATGGCAGTATATCAGATCAATCAAGGCACGCTGAGACACGAATTCACATTTCTACCACCAAGGAAAGAATCAACATGCTATGTTGAAAATGGACTAGAAGATACTGATAATAATATTGGATTTATGCAATGTGCGTGCAATGGTTATTGAATATAATTGATTCTAAATTAATAGCTGTGAAACAATTGAGATTTGTTAAATATCTGAATAAAATAATAGTAAACACCTTTAGCTTGTATTGTTTATTCTTAAAATTACCTATGCTATAAATATATTTTATTTTTACTATATTTAAATGATCATTATAAAACATTTATAAAACACTCAAATATTAAGTTAAAGTTTAGAAGCTTTAACAATGGTTTAAGAAATTTACCATTATTATCTTTCAGGTGTTTCATTTAACCTGGTATTTTGAATACACTATAATACATGTTTTTATATGATAATTTTGACAAATTCCTATTTTAAACTGCTTATAAAACACTCAAAATTATTAAATGTATGCACCGACAGAGGGCGGTAGTGGGGACGACATCCGTCGGCCGATGCCCGATCGCCTCAGAGAAAAACTAGTTGGTTGTGTGCCGTTCACCGGACGGTCGTTTTAGAGTAACCGATCGTTGTTTTTGCTTAGCTTTTGCGTGTAGTTGTTGTTCATTTAATAAAGATTTTTGATATTATAAACGAATTGTTCATATTTTATGCCTGAAGTTAACACAAGTAAGTGTCTTGATTAAGAAAATGATTCTAATTTATCATTTTTAACTTGCACATGTTTCATTTAATCTGATATTTTTACTTCATAAAAACTATAAAATATGATTTTATAAGTTAATTTTGACGAATAATACAAATAATTATTTTTAGATTCTGAACGGAGTGATGAATGTATTGATTTTACAATGATGTTTGTATTATTTTTGTGTCCGTCATCACTTTTTGGAGTAGTAATAATGCTTCGTTTTTGACTTCAGCCCCTCTTTGAAAAGACAAAATCGATTTTTTGATTTTGCTGTAAGTCAAAAACGAATCATTGTAAATACATGAAATTTTCAACAAACGTTTATATTAGCGTTATCTATTTGCGATTAAATTTTCAATATATTTTGACATTTTTTAAGCTACTTATAGATAATTGAAACTTATCGTAGTAAAAAATAAATCAAAAATCGTTAGTCACAATTTTTGTTTATAAGCATTTAAAGTTCAAATGTTTAAAAAATATATCAAAATCACGAAAATTTGCAAAGAATTTTGAAGTTGAAAATTCATAAAATCTTTGTGATTTATACTTAAGGTTAAAAAATCCAATACTAGGTTATCCATAAGTTTTCCTTCAAGTAACCGTAAAAAAATAAATCCATTGTCAATATAGAAAACATTTTATGTGCGTATGAAATATAATTTTTTACGAAATCGCGTAAAATAACGATATATTACAATTTAAATATAGGTAATAATATAATATATCCAACTAATTATCATTGACTGACAAATCATCTCCGTTCAGAATCGTTTTTCGTATACAATACTACCCGTCGTTGCATTCAAATTTAACACATCCATTATAGTGACCAGTGACCTACTTTCCATCTCTACTATACAGCGGAGCGATACCCACGTTTTTTCATATTGAATAGGAGCAAATTTTCAGTTGTACAAATGTATTCTCTAGTCACACTTATAATATGTACATTTATATTCTAGAAAACATTCTGGTATATTTGTAGGTACTATCTTTTATGGCTTATCATAATTATTATTTCTTATCGTCTGTTATATTATATTATGTCTATATTTCATATCATTTTGCAGTTTTACATTCGTATTTGTATTTGCGTTTCAACTGTAAATTGTTTTCAAGAATTTTTTAATAAAAATGAAGTTTGTCTGTTAGTTTATGTTTTGATTGTTTCAATTTCAAAATTATTCAGTGTTGTCCATGTACTAGTTGTTATATAAAAATTGTTGTCCTCTTTACGGTGTCTAGTAGCGACATTTTATCCTCCAACCATTATACATATTTAACTTACTATTTTTTTTTTAGATGGCAGTACAGCAGATCATTCAATACACGCTGAGACATGAATTCACATTTCTACCTCTATGCTAAATATCAATATCCTACGTTGAAAATGTACTTGACGATACTGCTAATAATAATGGTTTT
The DNA here is from genome assembly GCF_020882245.1 of Rhopalosiphum padi. Lineage (NCBI taxonomy): Eukaryota > Metazoa > Arthropoda > Insecta > Hemiptera > Aphididae > Rhopalosiphum > Rhopalosiphum padi. Next base: position 264,773 of record NW_026869996.1, on the reverse strand, counting down.
GTGCAACGTGCGTGTAATGGGTATTGAATTTAATTGATATTAAATTAATAGTAGTGTAACAAAAAGTCAGTGTCATGAAACCCTGACCATTAGATTATAAGCAAATGATTCTAATTTTCCATTATTGACATTCAATTATTACATTTAAGATGATACTTCATACAGACAATAAAAAATGATTTAATATCATAATTTTGATATGAAAATTTAAACAAATATTACAAAGTCATACTTTGAACTGCTTGTAAAACACTGTATTCTCAAGTTATTCTCCAACCACTATACATATTTAACTGAATATTTTTTATTTTTAGATGGCAGTACAGCAGATCACTCAATACATGCTGAGACATGAATTCACATTTCTACCACTATGCAAAATATCAACATCCTACGTTGAAAATGTACTAGACGATACTGCTAATAATAAGGGTTTTGTGCAACGTGCGTGTAATGGGTATTGAATTTAATTGATATTAAATTAATTGTAGTGTAATAAAAAGTCAGTGTCATGAAACTCTGACCATTAGATTATAAGCAAATGATTCTAATTTTCAATTACTGACATTCAAATATTACATTTAAGCTGATACTTCATAAACACAATAAAACATGATTTTACATGGTAATTTTAACAAATATTACAAAGTCATATTTTTAACTGCTTATAAAACACTCAATTCTCATGTTAGTGTCTAGAAACCTTGACTACTAAATGATGACAATGATTCTTATTGTATACAAGTATACAAGTATTACAAACTCTTATTATTTTAATATTGAAAAGCAGCAATTTTATGTTAATGTACAATTGTATTCTTTACTTATATTTCGTTTTACATTAAAACTCAACAAAACATTCTGGTAGATTTGTATTATCTCTTTTATTGCTAAGCATTATAATTATTTCTTTAACCATTATACATATTTAACTGACTATTTGTGTTTTAGATGGCAGTACTGCAGATCACTGGAGGCATGCTGAGACATGAATTAGCATTTCTATCACTAGGGAAAGTTACAACATTTTCCGTTGAAAATGGAATAGAAGGTACTGCTAATATTAATGGTTTTGTGCAACGTGCGTGTAATGGGTATTGGATGTAATTGATATTCAATTAATAGTATTGTTACAAAAAGTTAGTGTCACAATACCCTAACCATTATATTAAGTAAATGGTTCTTATTTACCATTATTAACTTCCATATATTTCATTTAGGCTCATACTTAATAATAAACACTATAAAACGTGCTTATATATCATAATTTTGACTCATATTACAATTTCATATTTTTAGCTGCTCATAAAAATCTCAATTATCAAGTTAGTGTCATGAAACCTAGACAGTTATATTAAGTAAATGATTCTTATTTACCATTACCAACATCCATATTTGTCATTTAAGCTGATACTTCATAAACACTATAAAACATGTTTTTAATATGATAATATTGACTAATATTACAAATTCATACTTTGAACTGCCTGTAAAACACTGTATTCTCAAGTTATTCTCCAACCGTTATACATTATTAACTTACTACATTTTTTCAGATGGCAGTATATCAGATCAATCAAGGCACGCTGAGACACGAATTCACATTTCTACCACCAAGGAAAGAATCAACATGCTATGTTGAAAATGGACTAGAAGATACTGATAATAATATTGGATTTATGCAATGTGCGTGCAATGGTTATTGAATATAATTGATTCTAAATTAATAGCTGTGAAACAATTGAGATTTGTTAAATATCTGAATAAAATAATAGTAAACACCTTTAGCTTGTATTGTTTATTCTTAAAATTTACCTATGCTATAAATATATTTTATTTTTACTATATTTAAATGATCATTATAAAACATTTATAAAACACTCAAATATTAAGTTAAAGTTTAGAAGCTTTAACAATGGTTTAAGAAATTTACCATTATTATCTTTCAGGTGTTTCATTTAACCTGGTATTTTGAATACACTATAATACATGTTTTTATATGATAATTTTGACAAATTCCTATTTTAAACTGCTTATAAAACACTCAAAATTATTAAATGTATGCACCGACAGAGGGCGGTAGTGGGGACGACATCCGTCGGCCGATGCCCGATCGCCTCAGAGAAAAACTAGTTGGTTGTGTGCCGTTCACCGGACGGTCGTTTTAGAGTAACCGATCGTTGTTTTTGCTTAGCTTTTGCGTGTAGTTGTTGTTCATTTAATAAAGATTTTTGATATTATAAACGAATTGTTCATATTTTATGCCTGAAGTTAACACAAGTAAGTGTCTTGATTAAGAAAATGATTCTAATTTATCATTTTTAACTTGCACATGTTTCATTTAATCTGATATTTTTACTTCATAAAAACTATAAAATATGATTTTATAAGTTAATTTTGACGAATAATACAAATAATTATTTTTAGATTCTGAACGGAGTGATGAATGTATTGATTTTACAATGATGTTTGTATTATTTTTGTGTCCGTCATCACTTTTTGGAGTAGTAATAATGCTTCGTTTTTGACTTCAGCCCCTCTTTGAAAAGACAAAATCGATTTTTTGATTTTGCTGTAAGTCAAAAACGAATCATTGTAAATACATGAAATTTTCAACAAACGTTTATATTAGCGTTATCTATTTGCGATTAAAATTTTCAATATATTTTGACATTTTTTAAGCTACTTATAGATAATTGAAACTTATCGTAGTAAAAAATAAATCAAAAATCGTTAGTCACAATTTTTGTTTATAAGCATTTAAAGTTCAAATGTTTAAAAAATATATCAAAATCACGAAAATTTGCAAAGAATTTTGAAGTTGAAAATTCATAAAATCTTTGTGATTTATACTTAAGGTTAAAAAATCCAATACTAGGTTATCCATAAGTTTTCCTTCAAGTAACCGTAAAAAAATAAATCCATTGTCAATATAGAAAACATTTTATGTGCGTATGAAATATAATTTTTTACGAAATCGCGTAAAATAACGATATATTACAATTTAAATATAGGTAATAATATAATATATCCAACTAATTATCATTGACTGACAAATCATCTCCGTTCAGAATCGTTTTTCGTATACAATACTACCCGTCGTTGCATTCAAATTTAACACATCCATTATAGTGACCAGTGACCTACTTTCCATCTCTACTATACAGCGGAGCGATACCCACGTTTTTTCATATTGAATAGGAGCAAATTTTCAGTTGTACAAATGTATTCTCTAGTCACACTTATAATATGTACATTTATATTCTAGAAAACATTCTGGTATATTTGTAGGTACTATCTTTTATGGCTTATCATAATTATTATTTCTTATCGTCTGTTATATTATATTATGTCTATATTTCATATCATTTTGCAGTTTTACATTCGTATTTGTATTTGCGTTTCAACTGTAAATTGTTTTCAAGAATTTTTTAATAAAAATGAAGTTTGTCTGTTAGTTTATGTTTTGATATTGTTTCAATTTCAAAATTATTCAGTGTTGTCCATGTACTAGTTGTTATATAAAAATTGTTGTCCTCTTTACGGTGTCTAGTAGCGACATTTTATCCTCCAACCATTATACATATTTAACTTACTATTTTTTTTTTAGATGGCAGTACAGCAGATCATTCAATACACGCTGAGACATGAATTCACATTTCTACCTCTATGCTAAATATCAATATCCTACGTTGAAAATGTACTTGACGATACTGCTAATAATAATGGTTTTGTGCAACGTGCGTGTAATGGGTATTGAATTTAATTGATATTAAATTAATAGTAGTGTAACAAAAAGTCAGTGTCATGAAACCCTGACCATTAGATTATAAGCAAATGATTCTAATTTTCCATTATTGACATTCAATTATTACATTTAAGATGATACTTCATACAGACAATAAAAAATGATTTAATATCATAATTTTGATATGAAAATTTAAACAAATATTACAAAGTCATACTTTGAACTGCTTGTAAAACACTGTATTCTCAAGTTATTCTCCAACCACTATACATATTTAACTGAATATTTTTTATTTTTAGATGGCAGTACAGCAGATCACTCAATACATGCTGAGACATGAATTCACATTTCTACCACTATGCAAAATATCAACATCCTACGTTGAAAATGTACTAGACGATACTGCTAATAATAAGGGTTTTGTGCAACGTGCGTGTAATGGGTATTGAATTTAATTGATATTAAATTAATTGTAGTGTAATAAAAAGTCAGTGTCATGAAACTCTGACCATTAGATTATAAGCAAATGATTCTAATTTTCAATTACTGACATTTAAATATTACATTTAAGCTGATACTTCATAAACACAATAAAACATGATTTTACATGGTAATTTTAACAAATATTACAAAGTCATATTTTTAACTGCTTATAAAACACTCAATTCTCATGTTAGTGTCTAGAAACCTTGACTACTAAATGATGACAATGATTCTTATTGTATACAAGTATACAAGTATTACAAACTCTTATTATTTTAATATTGAAAAGCAGCAATTTTATGTTAATGTACAATTGTATTCTTTACTTATATTTCGTTTTACATTAAAACTCAACAAAACATTCTGGTAGATTTGTATTATCTCTTTTATTGCTAAGCATTATAATTATTTCTTTAACCATTATACATATTTAACTGACTATTTGTGTTTTAGATGGCAGTACTGCAGATCACTGGAGGCATGCTGAGACATGAATTAGCATTTCTATCACTATGGAAAGTTACAACATTTTCCGTTGAAAATGGAATAGAAGGTACTGCTAATATTAATGGTTTTGTGCAACGTGCGTGTAATGGGTATTGGATGTAATTGATATTCAATTAATAGTATTGTTACAAAAAGTTAGTGTCACAAAACCCTAACCATTATATTAAGTAAATGGTTCTTATTTACCATTATTAACTTCCATATATTTCATTTAGGCTCATACTTAATAATAAACACTATAAAACGTGCTTATATATCATAATTTTGACTCATATTACAATTTCATATTTTTAGCTGCTCATAAAAATCTCAATTATCAAGTTAGTGTCATGAAACCTAGACAGTTATATTAAGTAAATGATTCTTATTTACCATTACCAACATCCATATTTGTCATTTAAGCTGATACTTCATAAACACTATAAAACATGTTTTTAATATGATAATATTGACTAATATTACAAATTCATACTTTGAACTGCCTGTAAAACACTGTATTCTCAAGTTATTCTCCAACCGTTATACATTATTAACTTACTACATTTTTTCAGATGGCAGTATATCAGATCAATCAAGGCACGCTGAGACACGAATTCACATTTCTACCACCAAGGAAAGAATCAACATGCTATGTTGAAAATGGACTAGAAGATACTGATAATAATATTGGATTTATGCAATGTGCGTGCAATGGTTATTGAATATAATTGATTCTAAATTAATAGCTGTGAAACAATTGAGATTTGTTAAATATCTGAATAAAATAATAGTAAACACCTTTAGCTTGTATTGTTTATTCTTAAAATTTACCTATGCTATAAATATATTTTATTTTTACTATATTTAAATGATCATTATAAAACATTTATAAAACACTCAAATATTAAGTTAAAGTTTAGAAGCTTTAACAATGGTTTAAGAAATTTACCATTATTATCTTTCAGGTGTTTCATTTAACCTGGTATTTTGAATACACTATAATACATGTTTTTATATGATAATTTTGACAAATTCCTATTTTAAACTGCTTATAAAACACTCAAAATTATTAAATGTATGCACCGACAGAGGGCGGTAGTGGGGACGACATCCGTCGGCCGATGCCCGATCGCCTCAGAGAAAAACTAGTTGGTTGTGTGCCGTTCACCGGACGGTCGTTTTAGAGTAACCGATCGTTGTTTTTGCTTAGCTTTTGCGTGTAGTTGTTGTTCATTTAATAAAGATTTTTGATATTATAAACGAATTGTTCATATTTTATGCCTGAAGTTAACACAAGTAAGTGTCTTGATTAAGAAAATGATTCTAATTTATCATTTTTAACTTGCACATGTTTCATTTAATCTGATATTTTTACTTCATAAAAACTATAAAATATGATTTTATAAGTTAATTTTGACGAATAATACAAATAATTATTTTTAGATTCTGAACGGAGTGATGAATGTATTGATTTTACAATGATGTTTGTATTATTTTTGTGTCCGTCATCACTTTTTGGAGTAGTAATAATGCTTCGTTTTTGACTTCAGCCCCTCTTTGAAAAGACAAAATCGATTTTTTGATTTTGCTGTAAGTCAAAAACGAATCATTGTAAATACATGAAATTTTCAACAAACGTTTATATTAGCGTTATCTATTTGCGATTAAAATTTTCAATATATTTTGACATTTTTTAAGCTACTTATAGATAATTGAAACTTATCGTAGTAAAAAATAAATCAAAAATCGTTAGTCACAATTTTTGTTTATAAGCATTTAAAGTTCAAATGTTTAAAAAATATATCAAAATCACGAAAATTTGCAAAGAATTTTGAAGTTGAAAATTCATAAAATCTTTGTGATTTATACTTAAGGTTAAAAAATCCAATACTAGGTTATCCATAAGTTTTCCTTCAAGTAACCGTAAAAAAATAAATCCATTGTCAATATAGAAAACATTTTATGTGCGTATGAAATATAATTTTTTACGAAATCGCGTAAAATAACGATATATTACAATTTAAATATAGGTAATAATATAATATATCCAACTAATTATCATTGACTGACAAATCATCTCCGTTCAGAATCGTTTTTCGTATACAATACTACCCGTCGTTGCATTCAAATTTAACACATCCATTATAGTGACCAGTGACCTACTTTCCATCTCTACTATACAGCGGAGCGATACCCACGTTTTTTCATATTGAATAGGAGCAAATTTTCAGTTGTACAAATGTATTCTCTAGTCACACTTATAATATGTACATTTATATTCTAGAAAACATTCTGGTATATTTGTAGGTACTATCTTTTATGGCTTATCATAATTATTATTTCTTATCGTCTGTTATATTATATTATGTCTATATTTCATATCATTTTGCAGTTTTACATTCGTATTTGTATTTGCGTTTCAACTGTAAATTGTTTTCAAGAATTTTTTAATAAAAATGAAGTTTGTCTGTTAGTTTATGTTTTGATTGTTTCAATTTCAAAATTATTCAGTGTTGTCCATGTACTAGTTGTTATATAAAAATTGTTGTCCTCTTTACGGTGTCTAGTAGCGACATTTTATCCTCCAACCATTATACATATTTAACTTACTATTTTTTTTTTAGATGGCAGTACAGCAGATCATTCAATACACGCTGAGACATGAATTCACATTTCTACCTCTATGCTAAATATCAATATCCTACGTTGAAAATGTACTTGACGATACTGCTAATAATAATGGTTTTGTGCAACGTGCGTGTAATGGGTATTGAATTTAATTGATATTAAATTAATAGTAGTGTAACAAAAAGTCAGTGTCATGAAACCCTGACCATTAGATTATAAGCAAATGATTCTAATTTTCCATTATTGACATTCAATTATTACATTTAAGATGATACTTCATACAGACAATAAAAAATGATTTAATATCATAATTTTGATATGAAAATTTAAACAAATATTACAAAGTCATACTTTGAACTGCTTGTAAAACACTGTATTCTCAAGTTATTCTCCAACCACTATACATATTTAACTGAATATTTTTTATTTTTAGATGGCAGTACAGCAGATCACTCAATACATGCTGAGACATGAATTCACATTTCTACCACTATGCAAAATATCAACATCCTACGTTGAAAATGTACTAGACGATACTGCTAATAATAAGGGTTTTGTGCAACGTGCGTGTAATGGGTATTGAATTTAATTGATATTAAATTAATTGTAGTGTAATAAAAAGTCAGTGTCATGAAACTCTGACCATTAGATTATAAGCAAATGATTCTAATTTTCAATTACTGACATTCAAATATTACATTTAAGCTGATACTTCATAAACACAATAAAACATGATTTTACATGGTAATTTTAACAAATATTACAAAGTCATATTTTTAACTGCTTATAAAACACTCAATTCTCATGTTAGTGTCTAGAAACCTTGACTACTAAATGATGACAATGATTCTTATTGTATACAAGTATACAAGTATTACAAACTCTTATTATTTTAATATTGAAAAGCAGCAATTTTATGTTAATGTACAATTGTATTCTTTACTTATATTTCGTTTTACATTAAAACTCAACAAAACATTCTGGTAGATTTGTATTATCTCTTTTATTGCTAAGCATTATAATTATTTCTTTAACCATTATACATATTTAACTGACTATTTGTGTTTTAGATGGCAGTACTGCAGATCACTGGAGGCATGCTGAGACATGAATTAGCATTTCTATCACTAGGGAAAGTTACAACATTTTCCGTTGAAAATGGAATAGAAGGTACTGCTAATATTAATGGTTTTGTGCAACGTGCGTGTAATGGGTATTGGATGTAATTGATATTCAATTAATAGTATTGTTACAAAAAGTTAGTGTCACAAAACCCTAACCATTATATTAAGTAAATGGTTCTTATTTACCATTATTAACTTCCATATATTTCATTTAGGCTCATACTTAATAATAAACACTATAAAACGTGCTTATATATCATAATTTTGACTCATATTACAATTTCATATTTTTAGCTGCTCATAAAAATCTCAATTATCAAGTTAGTGTCATGAAACCTAGACAGTTATATTAAGTAAATGATTCTTATTTACCATTACCAACATCCATATTTGTCATTTAAGCTGATACTTCATAAACACTATAAAACATGTTTTTAATATGATAATATTGACTAATATTACAAATTCATACTTTGAACTGCCTGTAAAACACTGTATTCTCAAGTTATTCTCCAACCGTTATACATTATTAACTTACTACATTTTTTCAGATGGCAGTATATCAGATCAATCAAGGCACGCTGAGACACGAATTCACATTTCTACCACCAAGGAAAGAATCAACATGCTATGTTGAAAATGGACTAGAAGATACTGATAATAATATTGGATTTATGCAATGTGCGTGCAATGGTTATTGAATATAATTGATTCTAAATTAATAGCTGTGAAACAATTGAGATTTGTTAAATATCTGAATAAAATAATAGTAAACACCTTTAGCTTGTATTGTTTATTCTTAAAATTTACCTATGCTATAAATATATTTTATTTTTACTATATTTAAATGATCATTATAAAACATTTATAAAACACTCAAATATTAAGTTAAAGTTTAGAAGCTTTAACAATGGTTTAAGAAATTTACCATTATTATCTTTCAGGTGTTTCATTTAACCTGGTATTTTGAATACACTATAATACATGTTTTTATATGATAATTTTGACAAATTCCTATTTTAAACTGCTTATAAAACACTCAAAATTATTAAATGTATGCACCGACAGAGGGCGGTAGTGGGGACGACATCCGTCGGCCGATGCCCGATCGCCTCAGAGAAAAACTAGTTGGTTGTGTGCCGTTCACCGGACGGTCGTTTTAGAGTAACCGATCGTTGTTTTTGCTTAGCTTTTGCGTGTAGTTGTTGTTCATTTAATAAAGATTTTTGATATTATAAACGAATTGTTCATATTTTATGCCTGAAGTTAACACAAGTAAGTGTCTTGATTAAGAAAATGATTCTAATTTATCATTTTTAACTTGCACATGTTTCATTTAATCTGATATTTTTACTTCATAAAAACTATAAAATATGATTTTATAAGTTAATTTTGACGAATAATACAAATAATTATTTTTAGATTCTGAACGGAGTGATGAATGTATTGATTTTACAATGATGTTTGTATTATTTTTGTGTCCGTCATCACTTTTTGGAGTAGTAATAATGCTTCGTTTTTGACTTCAGCCCCTCTTTGAAAAGACAAAATCGATTTTTTGATTTTGCTGTAAGTCAAAAACGAATCATTGTAAATACATGAAATTTTCAACAAACGTTTATATTAGCGTTATCTATTTGCGATTAAAATTTTCAATATATTTTGACATTTTTTAAGCTACTTATAGATAATTGAAACTTATCGTAGTAAAAAATAAATCAAAAATCGTTAGTCACAATTTTTGTTTATAAGCATTTAAAGTTCAAATGTTTAAAAAATATATCAAAATCACGAAAATTTGCAAAGAATTTTGAAGTTGAAAATTCATAAAATCTTTGTGATTTATACTTAAGGTTAAAAAATCCAATACTAGGTTATCCATAAGTTTTCCTTCAAGTAACCGTAAAAAAATAAATCCATTGTCAATATAGAAAACATTTTATGTGCGTATGAAATATAATTTTTTACGAAATCGCGTAAAATAACGATATATTACAATTTAAATATAGGTAATAATATAATATATCCAACTAATTATCATTGACTGACAAATCATCTCCGTTCAGAATCGTTTTTCGTATACAATACTACCCGTCGTTGCATTCAAATTTAACACATCCATTATAGTGACCAGTGACCTACTTTCCATCTCTACTATACAGCGGAGCGATACCCACGTTTTTTCATATTGAATAGGAGCAAATTTTCAGTTGTACAAATGTATTCTCTAGTCACACTTATAATATGTACATTTATATTCTAGAAAACATTCTGGTATATTTGTAGGTACTATCTTTTATGGCTTATCATAATTATTATTTCTTATCGTCTGTTATATTATATTATGTCTATATTTCATATCATTTTGCAGTTTTACATTCGTATTTGTATTTGCGTTTCAACTGTAAATTGTTTTCAAGAATTTTTTAATAAAAATGAAGTTTGTCTGTTAGTTTATGTTTTGATTGTTTCAATTTCAAAATTATTCAGTGTTGTCCATGTACTAGTTGTTATATAAAAATTGTTGTCCTCTTTACGGTGTCTAGTAGCGACATTTTATCCTCCAACCATTATACATATTTAACTTACTATTTTTTTTTTAGATGGCAGTACAGCAGATCATTCAATACACGCTGAGACATGAATTCACATTTCTACCTCTATGCTAAATATCAATATCCTACGTTGAAAATGTACTTGACGATACTGCTAATAATAATGGTTTTGTGCAACGTGCGTGTAATGGGTATTGAATTTAATTGATATTAAATTAATAGTAGTGTAACAAAAAGTCAGTGTCATGAAACCCTGACCATTAGATTATAAGCAAATGATTCTAATTTTCCATTATTGACATTCAATTATTACATTTAAGATGATACTTCATACAGACAATAAAAAATGATTTAATATCATAATTTTGATATGAAAATTTAAACAAATATTACAAAGTCATACTTTGAACTGCTTGTAAAACACTGTATTCTCAAGTTATTCTCCAACCACTATACATATTTAACTGAATATTTTTTATTTTTAGATGGCAGTACAGCAGATCACTCAATACATGCTGAGACATGAATTCACATTTCTACCACTATGCAAAATATCAACATCCTACGTTGAAAATGTACTAGACGATACTGCTAATAATAAGGGTTTTGTGCAACGTGCGTGTAATGGGTATTGAATTTAATTGATATTAAATTAATTGTAGTGTAATAAAAAGTCAGTGTCATGAAACTCTGACCATTAGATTATAAGCAAATGATTCTAATTTTCAATTACTGACATTCAAATATTACATTTAAGCTGATACTTCATAAACACAATAAAACATGATTTTACATGGTAATTTTAACAAATATTACAAAGTCATATTTTTAACTGCTTATAAAACACTCAATTCTCATGTTAGTGTCTAGAAACCTTGACTACTAAATGATGACAATGATTCTTATTGTATACAAGTATACAAGTATTACAAACTCTTATTATTTTAATATTGAAAAGCAGCAATTTTATGTTAATGTACAATTGTATTCTTTACTTATATTTCGTTTTACATTAAAACTCAACAAAACATTCTGGTAGATTTGTATTATCTCTTTTATTGCTAAGCATTATAATTATTTCTTTAACCATTATACATATTTAACTGACTATTTGTGTTTTAGATGGCAGTACTGCAGATCACTGGAGGCATGCTGAGACATGAATTAGCATTTCTATCACTAGGGAAAGTTACAACATTTTCCGTTGAAAATGGAATAGAAGGTACTGCTAATATTAATGGTTTTGTGCAACGTGCGTGTAATGGGTATTGGATGTAATTGATATTCAATTAATAGTATTGTTACAAAAAGTTAGTGTCACAAAACCCTAACCATTATATTAAGTAAATGGTTCTTATTTACCATTATTAACTTCCATATATTTCATTTAGGCTCATACTTAATAATAAACACTATAAAACGTGCTTATATATCATAATTTTGACTCATATTACAATTTCATATTTTTAGCTGCTCATAAAAATCTCAATTATCAAGTTAGTGTCATGAAACCTAGACAGTTATATTAAGTAAATGATTCTTATTTACCATTACCAACATCCATATTTGTCATTTAAGCTGATACTTCATAAACACTATAAAACATGTTTTTAATATGATAATATTGACTAATATTACAAATTCATACTTTGAACTGCCTGTAAAACACTGTATTCTCAAGTTATTCTCCAACCGTTATACATTATTAACTTACTACATTTTTTCAGATGGCAGTATATCAGATCAATCAAGGCACGCTGAGACACGAATTCACATTTCTACCACCAAGGAAAGAATCAACATGCTATGTTGAAAATGGACTAGAAGATACTGATAATAATATTGGATTTATGCAATGTGCGTGCAATGGTTATTGAATATAATTGATTCTAAATTAATAGCTGTGAAACAATTGAGATTTGTTAAATATCTGAATAAAATAATAGTAAACACCTTTAGCTTGTATTGTTTATTCTTAAAATTTACCTATGCTATAAATATATTTTATTTTTACTATATTTAAATGATCATTATAAAACATTTATAAAACACTCAAATATTAAGTTAAAGTTTAGAAGCTTTAACAATGGTTTAAGAAATTTACCATTATTATCTTTCAGGTGTTTCATTTAACCTGGTATTTTGAATACACTATAATACATGTTTTTATATGATAATTTTGACAAATTCCTATTTTAAACTGCTTATAAAACACTCAAAATTATTAAATGTATGCACCGACAGAGGGCGGTAGTGGGGACGACATCCGTCGGCCGATGCCCGATCGCCTCAGAGAAAAACTAGTTGGTTGTGTGCCGTTCACCGGACGGTCGTTTTAGAGTAACCGATCGTTGTTTTTGCTTAGCTTTTGCGTGTAGTTGTTGTTCATTTAATAAAGATTTTTGATATTATAAACGAATTGTTCATATTTTATGCCTGAAGTTAACACAAGTAAGTGTCTTGATTAAGAAAATGATTCTAATTTATCATTTTTAACTTGCACATGTTTCATTTAATCTGATATTTTTACTTCATAAAAACTATAAAATATGATTTTATAAGTTAATTTTGACGAATAATACAAATAATTATTTTTAGATTCTGAACGGAGTGATGAATGTATTGATTTTACAATGATGTTTGTATTATTTTTGTGTCCGTCATCACTTTTTGGAGTAGTAATAATGCTTCGTTTTTGACTTCAGCCCCTCTTTGAAAAGACAAAATCGATTTTTTGATTTTGCTGTAAGTCAAAAACGAATCATTGTAAATACATGAAATTTTCAACAAACGTTTATATTAGCGTTATCTATTTGCGATTAAAATTTTCAATATATTTTGACATTTTTTAAGCTACTTATAGATAATTGAAACTTATCGTAGTAAAAAATAAATCAAAAATCGTTAGTCACAATTTTTGTTTATAAGCATTTAAAGTTCAAATGTTTAAAAAATATATCAAAATCACGAAAATTTGCAAAGAATTTTGAAGTTGAAAATTCATAAAATCTTTGTGATTTATACTTAAGGTTAAAAAATCCAATACTAGGTTATCCATAAGTTTTCCTTCAAGTAACCGTAAAAAAATAAATCCATTGTCAATATAGAAAACATTTTATGTGCGTATGAAATATAATTTTTTACGAAATCGCGTAAAATAACGATATATTACAATTTAAATATAGGTAATAATATAATATATCCAACTAATTATCATTGACTGACAAATCATCTCCGTTCAGAATCGTTTTTCGTATACAATACTACCCGTCGTTGCATTCAAATTTAACACATCCATTATAGTGACCAGTGACCTACTTTCCATCTCTACTATACAGCGGAGCGATACCCACGTTTTTTCATATTGAATAGGAGCAAATTTTCAGTTGTACAAATGTATTCTCTAGTCACACTTATAATATGTACATTTATATTCTAGAAAACATTCTGGTATATTTGTAGGTACTATCTTTTATGGCTTATCATAATTATTATTTCTTATCGTCTGTTATATTATATTATGTCTATATTTCATATCATTTTGCAGTTTTACATTCGTATTTGTATTTGCGTTTCAACTGTAAATTGTTTTCAAGAATTTTTTAATAAAAATGAAGTTTGTCTGTTAGTTTATGTTTTGATTGTTTCAATTTCAAAATTATTCAGTGTTGTCCATGTACTAGTTGTTATATAAAAATTGTTGTCCTCTTTACGGTGTCTAGTAGCGACATTTTATCCTCCAACCATTATACATATTTAACTTACTATTTTTTTTTTAGATGGCAGTACAGCAGATCATTCAATACACGCTGAGACATGAATTCACATTTCTACCTCTATGCTAAATATCAATATCCTACGTTGAAAATGTACTTGACGATACTGCTAATAATAATGGTTTTGTGCAACGTGCGTGTAATGGGTATTGAATTTAATTGATATTAAATTAATAGTAGTGTAACAAAAAGTCAGTGTCATGAAACCCTGACCATTAGATTATAAGCAAATGATTCTAATTTTCCATTATTGACATTCAATTATTACATTTAAGATGATACTTCATACAGACAATAAAAAATGATTTAATATCATAATTTTGATATGAAAATTTAAACAAATATTACAAAGTCATACTTTGAACTGCTTGTAAAACACTGTATTCTCAAGTTATTCTCCAACCACTATACATATTTAACTGAATATTTTTTATTTTTAGATGGCAGTACAGCAGATCACTCAATACATGCTGAGACATGAATTCACATTTCTACCACTATGCAAAATATCAACATCCTACGTTGAAAATGTACTAGACGATACTGCTAATAATAAGGGTTTTGTGCAACGTGCGTGTAATGGGTATTGAATTTAATTGATATTAAATTAATTGTAGTGTAATAAAAAGTCAGTGTCATGAAACTCTGACCATTAGATTATAAGCAAATGATTCTAATTTTCAATTACTGACATTCAAATATTACATTTAAGCTGATACTTCATAAACACAATAAAACATGATTTTACATGGTAATTTTAACAAATATTACAAAGTCATATTTTTAACTGCTTATAAAACACTCAATTCTCATGTTAGTGTCTAGAAACCTTGACTACTAAATGATGACAATGATTCTTATTGTATACAAGTATACAAGTATTACAAACTCTTATTATTTTAATATTGAAAAGCAGCAATTTTATGTTAATGTACAATTGTATTCTTTACTTATATTTCGTTTTACATTAAAACTCAACAAAACATTCTGGTAGATTTGTATTATCTCTTTTATTGCTAAGCATTATAATTATTTCTTTAACCATTATACATATTTAACTGACTATTTGTGTTTTAGATGGCAGTACTGCAGATCACTGGAGGCATGCTGAGACATGAATTAGCATTTCTATCACTAGGGAAAGTTACAACATTTTCCGTTGAAAATGGAATAGAAGGTACTGCTAATATTAATGGTTTTGTGCAACGTGCGTGTAATGGGTATTGGATGTAATTGATATTCAATTAATAGTATTGTTACAAAAAGTTAGTGTCACAAAACCCTAACCATTATATTAAGTAAATGGTTCTTATTTACCATTATTAACTTCCATATATTTCATTTAGGCTCATACTTAATAATAAACACTATAAAACGTGCTTATATATCATAATTTTGACTCATATTACAATTTCATATTTTTAGCTGCTCATAAAAATCTCAATTATCAAGTTAGTGTCATGAAACCTAGACAGTTATATTAAGTAAATGATTCTTATTTACCATTACCAACATCCATATTTGTCATTTAAGCTGATACTTCATAAACACTATAAAACATGTTTTTAATATGATAATATTGACTAATATTACAAATTCATACTTTGAACTGCCTGTAAAACACTGTATTCTCAAGTTATTCTCCAACCGTTATACATTATTAACTTACTACATTTTTTCAGATGGCAGTATATCAGATCAATCAAGGCACGCTGAGACACGAATTCACATTTCTACCACCAAGGAAAGAATCAACATGCTATGTTGAAAATGGACTAGAAGATACTGATAATAATATTGGATTTATGCAATGTGCGTGCAATGGTTATTGAATATAATTGATTCTAAATTAATAGCTGTGAAACAATTGAGATTTGTTAAATATCTGAATAAAATAATAGTAAACACCTTTAGCTTGTATTGTTTATTCTTAAAATTTACCTATGCTATAAATATATTTTATTTTTACTATATTTAAATGATCATTATAAAACATTTATAAAACACTCAAATATTAAGTTAAAGTTTAGAAGCTTTAACAATGGTTTAAGAAATTTACCATTATTATCTTTCAGGTGTTTCATTTAACCTGGTATTTTGAATACACTATAATACATGTTTTTTATATGATAATTTTGACAAATTCCTATTTTAAACTGCTTATAAAACACTCAAAATTATTAAATGTATGCACCGACAGAGGGCGGTAGTGGGGACGACATCCGTCGGCCGATGCCCGATCGCCTCAGAGAAAAACTAGTTGGTTGTGTGCCGTTCACCGGACGGTCGTTTTAGAGTAACCGATCGTTGTTTTTGCTTAGCTTTTGCGTGTAGTTGTTGTTCATTTAATAAAGATTTTTGATATTATAAACGAATTGTTCATATTTTATGCCTGAAGTTAACACAAGTAAGTGTCTTGATTAAGAAAATGATTCTAATTTATCATTTTTAACTTGCACATGTTTCATTTAATCTGATATTTTTACTTCATAAAAACTATAAAATATGATTTTATAAGTTAATTTTGACGAATAATACAAATAATTATTTTTAGATTCTGAACGGAGTGATGAATGTATTGATTTTACAATGATGTTTGTATTATTTTTGTGTCCGTCATCACTTTTTGGAGTAGTAATAATGCTTCGTTTTTGACTTCAGCCCCTCTTTGAAAAGACAAAATCGATTTTTTGATTTTGCTGTAAGTCAAAAACGAATCATTGTAAATACATGAAATTTTCAACAAACGTTTATATTAGCGTTATCTATTTGCGATTAAAATTTTCAATATATTTTGACATTTTTTAAGCTACTTATAGATAATTGAAACTTATCGTAGTAAAAAATAAATCAAAAATCGTTAGTCACAATTTTTGTTTATAAGCATTTAAAGTTCAAATGTTTAAAAAATATATCAAAATCACGAAAATTTGCAAAGAATTTTGAAGTTGAAAATTCATAAAATCTTTGTGATTTATACTTAAGGTTAAAAAATCCAATACTAGGTTATCCATAAGTTTTCCTTCAAGTAACCGTAAAAAAATAAATCCATTGTCAATATAGAAAACATTTTATGTGCGTATGAAATATAATTTTTTACGAAATCGCGTAAAATAACGATATATTACAATTTAAATATAGGTAATAATATAATATATCCAACTAATTATCATTGACTGACAAATCATCTCCGTTCAGAATAGTTTTTCGTATACAATACTACCCGTCGTTGCATTCAAATTTAACACATCCATTATAGTGACCAGTGACCTACTTTCCATCTCTACTATACAGCGGAGCGATACCCACGTTTTTTCATATTGTGTTGTGAACCCCTGTCTGTATGCTATACACAGAATAGGATATAGTTATAATATAATATAATATAATATAGTATAGTGTGTAAGCATATTAACATGTGAACCGATAGAGTGACACGGTTTTAGGGAATTCGCTGTGTGGACAGTTTTGAGCCCGAGCGAGCCCCTACCGTGTCTCGCCGTCTGTATAATATTTAGTGTAGTCCTGACAGACCATCGAGCAGAGCCTCTGTTATTTTCTTAAGTCTAACAATTATTCTGTGTACTAATTTCTTTTAAAATTGATTATATTAATAAAGTATTAGTGATAACTTAAACACCGCGTATTTATTACTAACGAACAAACTCGGTTGTGGAGACGTCCATAACATTTTTGGTGGCAGCGGTGGGATCCGTAGATTCCAGTTCGTTAAACAATAAGTTAGTCAATGCCGTGTAATTTTGAGTTAAAGTAAATCTATGCTTATAATATAATTAAATACAAGAAGAAATTCTGAAGAAGAAAATCCGAAGTGTCCAGAAAATCTAAAACATCGAAGTATACAGAAATTCCAGTTTACAAGACGACAAGGAAGGGAGCCCGCAGTACCGCTGTACTCGTAGCGTCGCCCAAACTAATGGTTAGTAGCGCACGCACTCACACGAACGCGAATCCGTAATACGAGCATCACAGCCGCCGCGTCCGTTCGTGGTACCGCTGAAATTTATAAGCGCGCACACACACACGCAAACGACGCATAATACACGCGCCGCCGCCGCCGTGTCGATAGTGCCGCCCGAACCGAACGACACTCACTTACGCACGCACGCATTTGCCGTGTATGCTAGTTACGAAACCAGACGTCTGTGCCGCCGCCGAATATATATATATATATATATATATATATTATAATATAGTACCAGCAGCTGATAGCCGCTGAAAACACTGATATCCAGTGCACGACGCTCGTAATCAGCGCCGCCGTGAAGTGTAAACAAACAACACAACTCGCGTTAGCGTTTCGAATTCGTGATAACTGATAAGCGTTAAATTTAAAAGTACGCGATCGTTGTAATCGGTGTAAATACGCGATCGTCGTTATCAAATAAAATATATGCGACCGTTGTTTATTAACGACAAGTCGTAAGCAAGCAGAGAAACCCACTACAGGGTGTAGTGGTCCCCGCGCCAGCAGTTTCGGGGCTAGCGAACGTCGATTCCACAAGCGCAGTCGAAGAGGAAAGTCGTCGTTAACATCCAAGGAATTCGAGCCAAGCCAAGCAGAACATCAGTGCAGATCATTTGAGCATCCAGTAGAAGTGTTAAAAAAATCAGTAAAAAAAAAAAAAAAAATAAAAAACATGGCAAGGATCATTTTAACTGCACTACTGTAAGTAAAAAAAAAAATAATAAAGAAATAATAATAATAATAAAAAAAAAAATTTTTGAAACCATATCTCGACTACACTCCGTACTGATCGATAAGTACGTTTTTCTTTCTTATCTATTTTTGTTTTTTTTTATCATTATTATTTCTTTCTGTATAATTTAGAATCGTAAATCTGTAGTATTATTGTATTAATATAATATTAATATCGTAGTTAACATTAGCATTAATTTATAATTGCATGTAAACATACACACATATATATAAATATAGGTTAGCAATTCGTTAAGTATCAGCCAAGTAGATAAGTAGTTAATGAGCGGAAAACGGGAAAACGGGTTGGATAGATCGTCCCCAAATCCAGATAACGAATCGAGTGATCCAATAACACCGCCAAGTCCTACCCCTCGTGTAAGCTTACCAGTACGATTCTCAAATCCAGAAAATCCGACATCCGAACGTTCTATTGGGAATATCAGTACTGATAACATCTTCATCAGAACTGGCGTACTAATAGACCATAATTCAGAGTTAATACATAACGTCTCCGTAACTTTGGGGGAAGTAGATACTGTTTTGGGGGAAGTAGAAAATCAACTCAACCTTAATATCCTAGACCAAACCATTGAAGAAAATCTTTTAAATCAGACTATACCTTCCCCTCCTCTTAACTCCAGTTACCAAAACATGAATCAAGACATTCAGGAAGCAGTTCAGACAACGGGTATTAACGATAATACTCGACAAAGCATCATGGTAAATTCTGAAGGACAATCGAATACAGACACACAAGCAATATCAAATCCTCCAATAACTGAAGGAAACTCGGATCAATCAGGTGTCCGATATTCATTCGGACCCAGAGAAGAGACAATAGGATTGGAGGCTGCTCTAAAACTCTTGCCAGGCTCGTTCAGTGGAGACAAGCAGGAGGAGTTAGAGATATTTTTGGAAAAATGCGAGTTTGCGTTAGCATGCGCGCATGACCATGTACAGGCTCGACTACTCCAAGGAATACAAGTTAGACTGACAGGGAAAGCCCGTCAGGCAGTCAAGTTTAAGGAGATAAGACACTGGGCTGAACTAAAGGAAGCGTTAAAGTCTGCATTGGAACCGCAGAGGACGACCACATATCTATTCTCGGAGTTGTATTCGACGAGACAGAAAATCGGAGAAGACGTAACAAACTACGCCAACAGAATTGAGCAACTCCAAACACTCATCATAGAGCAAGAGACAAGTGGGCACAGTTGGGAGGTAGCCCAAGCGCTAGGAACGAGCATCAAGAAGCAAAGCATCCAAGTCTTTGTAGAGGGACTAGGACCTTTAAAGGACTTCATAAAGGCGAGGAATCCATTAACATTAGACAGGGCCATACAAGCAGCAAGGGAAGAAGAACGGGTCAGAAACTCGCAAGAAGCAACAAAGAAGTTATATGGGGCGCCTCACCAATCCACGAAGAAACCCACTTGTTTTCACTGCAATAAAGTCGGTCATATGGCGAAGGACTGTAGGAGCAAACCGACGACGACAAACTCAAAACCTTTTTCCGTAA
This sequence comes from Rhopalosiphum padi, assembly GCF_020882245.1. NCBI lineage: Eukaryota > Metazoa > Arthropoda > Insecta > Hemiptera > Aphididae > Rhopalosiphum > Rhopalosiphum padi. The sequence continues at coordinate 243,731 of NW_026869996.1, read as the reverse complement.
CGGCACCAGTTAGGAGTATTCAATGTAACTACTGTAAAAAACCAGGGCACATGCTGAAAGATTGCCGTAAAAGGAATTATGTAAACTCCAAAAAGGAAGGCAACCAGCAGGAAAACCAGCAGCAACCGGCCGCCAGCGGTGGGCGCCCGGTGAGCGAGTTAAAAAACACCGGCAACGACAGATCCTCTACTTCAAAGCAGAATTAGATGAAGATCATCTAACCTGCCACATTCAACAGACCATCAACAAAAAATCGAAGCTACTCTTAGATTCTGGGAGTGAGCTTAATTTAATAAAAATATCTTCCCTCGCAGATCAGACTATCGTGTATGAAGACGTCATATATCAGCTGAAGGGCATTAATGACCAGATAGTACACACAATGGGACAAACACAATTGGAACTATTTATCGAGGATAAAACTATAGTTGCAATGTTCCAAGTAGTTCATTCTGCATTCCCAATCCCAAACGATGGTATCCTTGGACGGCCATTTATGGTGGAAAACAAAATCATTCTGAATTACCAGACTAACGAAGTCATTATTCCTGACGGGGCTGAAATAGTGCTACAACCTCGCACTGAAACCCTCGTAGGAATAGAAGCAGGGAATCACGCGGAAGACAAAATAATCATCATTGAATGTCAAGAAATCACGAAATCAGTCTTGTGCAGTAATGCTGTAACCAGAGTACAAAACAAAAGGGTGTTAGCCACACTCATCAACCCAACCGAAGAAACAATAAGGCTAAAGACGCCCAATTTAAAGGAATTGGTCCACGAGGAGTTCAGGGAAGCTCTAATCCATTCGGTACAAGTCATGGATCAACAAGAAGAACCTCATGCAAACAGTAGTCGACTAAAACGATTGGAAGAAGCACTTAGAACCGATCATCTAAATTCGGAGGAAAAGGGATCATTAGTGGCCATCTGTCAAGATTACTCTGACATATTCTTCTTAGAAGGAGATCGGGTGACAGCAACTACAGCAGTGACACACGGAATCAAAACCTCAGAAGCGGTATCGCCAATTCACGTGAAGCCCTACCGTTTACCACAAAGGCATAGACAGGAAATTACGGACCAAATGGAGACCCTTGAACGGGAAGGTGTGATTACAGCTAGTGAATCGCCTTGGAACGCTCCACTCCTAGTAGTTCCGAAGAAACCCGACGTCAATGGCCAGGTTAAATACCGTGTCTGCGTGGATTTTCGCCGACTTAATGAGGTTACGATAGGGGATGCTTTTCCACTTCCGAACATCGTGGATATTTTGGACCAACTAGGGAGGTCAAAATATTACAGTACCTTGGATTTAGCCCATGGGTACCACCAAATCCCGATGGATCCCTCCGACCGTAGCAAAACAGCGTTTTCTACAGACCGGGGACATTTCGAATTTCAGCGAATGCCATTTGGTTTGAAGGGAGCTCCAGGGACATTCCAGAGGCTCATGAATAAAGTACTAATCGGTATAAACGGAATCAAAGCATTCGTATACCTAGATGACATAATCATCTATGCAAAAGATCTAAATGATCATTCACAGAAAATCACAGAGATTTTTCAGAGACTCCGCAAATACAATCTCAAACTTCAACCACTGAAATGCGAATTTCTCCGAAAAGAAGTCAATTATCTCGGACATCAAATCACTGACGAAGGAGTCAAGCCAGATCCTCAGAAGATAAGTTGTGTGAAACAATTTCCAATTCCAAGAAATGTGAGAGAGGTTAAGTCATTTTTAGGACTTTCAGGCTACTACAGAAGATTTATTAGAAACTATGGGCAGATCGCTAAGCCACTGACCTCATTGTTAAAAAAGGACGCAACGTTCAGATGGAGTGACCTTTGCCAAAAATCTTTTGAACAGTTAAAAGACCTCTTGACACAGGCACCTATATTACAATATCCGGACTTCTCTAAACCATTTAACTTGACTTGTGATGCAAGTGACTACGCGATCGGATGTGTACTGTCGCAAGGACCGATAGGAAAGGATTTGCCGATAGCATTTGCATCTCGTACTCTAAATAAGGCAGAAATCAACTACAACACCACCGAGAAGGAGCTAACCAGCATAGTATGGGGAATTAAGATATATAGACCTTATCTATTCGGACAAAAGTTTAATATAATTACCGATCATCGAGCACTAGTATGGTTGTTTAATATTACCGATCCAGGATCAAGACTCACTCGTTGGCGCCTCAAGCTGGAAGAGTACCAGTACACTATCCATTTCAAACCAGGAGTGAACAACACAAATGCTGACGCACTGAGTCGTATTCAAACGGTAACTACTAGAGCTCAGACCTCATCGAGTCATTACAACCAATCAGAACCTCCAGAAACTCAAGGAACCTCTTTAAAATCAGTAGACAACGAACACCTAGACCTAGAATCGAAAAGGGAAGTTGATACTGGTTATCAAGCATTTCTGGAAGCAGATGAAATTAAACTGGGTCCTACGAAGAAAATTTCCGAGCTAACAGGAGATCTGTTTTCCGTAGAGGCTGGAATCTCATTAGCACATTGTGTATCAGCAGATTTTAAAGCAAGGAAAGGAATTGCATTTGAATTCCGAACCCGATTTGGAAAATTTAATGAACTTCGTCGACAAAAATGCCAAATAACAGAGATTGCAACAATCAATGTGAACAATCATCAGGTGTTTTATATAATCACAAAAGAATTTTTCTGGCAAAAATCAAGTTATGAAATTCTCTTCCAAAGTCTACAGAACCTCAAGTCAATCTGCGTCAAGTATAAAGTTACGCAGCTCGCTTGTCCACGTCTAGGCTGCGACCTAGATGGACTGAAGTGGGAAGTCGTACGAAATATGTTAAGGTATACCTTCCGTGACTCTCCTGTGTATATTCAGATATACACTCGCGATGAGTTAACGACAGATAACAAACTACAGATCATAAAGGAATTTCACGAAAATCCACTTGGTGGACATCAAGGTGTAACGCGCACATATAATAAAATTTCACAGCAGTACCAATGGCAGGGTATGAGGGCACAAATCCGGAAATACATCAAGAAATGTCCTGCATGTCAAATCAACAAGACTCCAAACCGGACCATCAAAGAACCTATGGTAATAACAACTACTGCATCGAAACCATTCGAAAAAGTATTTATGGACATCGTAGGACCACTCAACAAGTCCTACCACGGGAATTCGTATATTTTAACTCTAATCGATGATTTTTCGAAATTCACTTGGGCGTGTGCCATGAAGGATCATGAAGCAAACACCGTCGCACAGCATTTTGTCACTCAATTTGTATGTCTGCATGGGCAACCTGAATCTCTAGTGACGGACTGTGGAACTGAATTCCTTAGTAAGGTTTTCAAGGAAGTATGCAAACTTTTAAATATCTCTCAAACATCGACCACCCCGTATCATCCGCAGAGTAACGGTAGCTTGGAGAGGAGTCACCGCACCTTAGGTGAATATTTAAGGAACTACTCTGGAAAAAATCCACAAAACTGGGATGTACATGTACCTTATGCAATGTACTGTCATAATTCTTCAGTACACACAGCCACAGGGTTTCAACCACATGAAATCGTGTACGGATATCCATTATCAATACCAAATTCGTTAAGTCGTAAGCCAGAACCTCAGTATAATTATCAAGATTATCAATACGAAATGAAACGTCTTATGCAAGAAACGCACCAGATGGTAACAGAGCAACAGATGAAATCAAAACAGAAATCGCAGGAGCGATATGATCGTACAGCCGTGCCTTTGAAAATCAATGAAGGTGATAAAGTCATAGTGCAAGAAAAAACAAGTAAAGGAAAATTATCACCTAAGTGGTTAGGACCATTCACAGTGGTGGAAACTAATGCGGACTCTCCGAATGTGACCATCTTAAAAAAAAATAAACATGTAAAATTGCACAAAAATCTCTTGAAGAAATTTCATGAATGAAATCTAAATTATGTTTCAGAACCTCAATGGTATGTCGTGGGCTTTCAAACTCTCAGAGCGGAAGTTTCCAAGTTACTTCATTTCAGAACTCATCGGGCTTATACTTTGAAGCAATGGGACCTCTTCGCATTTCCTACACCAATTGGGATTTTATCACTTACGTGAATCTAACAACTTATTACATGAAGTACCAAATACTCCAGAAATTCCATGACCAAACGGGCGATATTTGTATTCAATTGAAAAAAAGAGAGGATTCGATCTTAACTAGTGCGTGTACGGATTTCATACAATCCACGGTTCCGTTCATGCAAGAAATTGAATCAAATCTCAATTCTGTCATACGAATCCTTGGGTCAGACCACAGAACCTCTGAACATCCGAACCGACAATCTCGTGGGTTGATAAATGCAGTAGGAAGGCTAGCAAACATTCTTTTTGGAGTTTGCTCCGATCAGGATGCAGAATTCTTTTACAAAAACATTGAACATCTTGCTCGTTCCGAGGATAAATATGTTCATCTATCACAGGAACAGATACGCATAGTCTCTTCAGTCATAAATAACGTAAATTCCACCATGCATGAACTGCTAACAGATGATCAGAAATTGCAGCAGAATATAAACAGAATAGAAGAACAATCAAGGCATTCTGAGGCAACAATCAATGTATTGGAAATACAAAACACCTTCCTGGAACACACTGCAATATTGACAGTTTTCCTAAACCAATTTGCTTGGGAAACTCAAAACCTCCAATCCATTGTCAACTCAGCGTTAAATGGATTGATGCATACAAATGTCTACCCCCCATCTCAATTGATTCACGAACTTAAACAAATACAACTGACATTACCTTCTACACTAGAGCTACCTATAACTGAATCTCATTTATCTATCCCGGAATTATTCCGTACATCCAAGTTAAGCGTAGTGTACATCCAACAGAATCTCGTATTTGTAACCCGTATACCCTTATTGTCAAACCTTCGGTTTAACCTGTTTCATAATATTCCACTTCCGATACCTACAAATAAAGGTAATATATTAATCATTGAACCACAAGCTCAGTACTTGGCAATAAGCGATACTAACGAATATCATTTCAGTCTAACCGACGATCAGTATGAAAAATGTGAAACATTGTTCTCTTTTAAGTTATGTGTAAATCCTGAGGCTATTAGTAAATCTAAACACCAGGATAATTGTGAGGTATCTTTGTACAATTCCCCGTATCAAACGATAGGAGCTTGTAATTTCAAATATCTGAACCTAAATACTACAATCTGGCATAAGCTTTATCTACAAAACGCGTGGTTATATTATTGCATTTCGCAAGCAGTTACAGTAACATGCGCACAAAACTCTAGCAGAATCCTACTCAACGGTACAGGAAAAATTCAAATTTCCGATAATTGTGTTATATATACAGAAAATCTGATTTTAACACCATCAAGAACCCTATCATCAGAAATTCATAGAGATTTCGTTCCAGAAAATCCGAATCTGCACGCAATATTAAAAATGCCAGAAATAATTAACAGCCGTGTTCCCGAGCAAATAGATACAAATAAATATTTTAAAAATTTTAATCAGTTAGCTGAAGATGCTAAAAAACTGAAAGAATTATCTAAAATGTACAACGATACCAACATATTTGTAAATCCAGATCATCATTTTATTATAGTTTATTGTATTGTCATTTTAATAATAGTTATAATTCTGTACATGTTGATCAAATATAAGTGTAATCTACCTCGACTCTACAGACCGGAAATAGCAGAACCCCAGAATGTAGCAGAGTATGTGCAATCCACACACTCCCTTACAAAATTCTAAAACTTCAGAGCATCAGAACTCACGGATGAAGTGAAACATGGTGATCATTAGACCCCCATGTCTCATGTAGTCCGGGGGGTGTTGTGAACCCCTGTCTGTATGCTATACACAGAATAGGATATAGTTATAATATAATATAATATAATATAGTATAGTGTGTAAGCATATTAACATGTGAACCGATAGAGTGACACGGTTTTAGGGAATTCGCTGTGTGGACAGTTTTGAGCCCGAGCGAGCCCCTACCGTGTCTCGCCGTCTGTATAATATTTAGTGTAGTCCTGACAGACCATCGAGCAGAGCCTCTGTTATTTTCTTAAGTCTAACAATTATTCTGTGTACTAATTTCTTTTAAAATTGATTATATTAATAAAGTATTAGTGATAACTTAAACACCGCGTATTTATTACTAACGAACAAACTCGGTTGTGGAGACGTCCATAACAATTGAATAGGAGCAAATTTTCAGTTGTACAAATGTATTCTCTAGTCACACTTATAATATGTACATTTATATTCTAGAAAACATTCTGGTATATTTGTAGGTACTATCTTTTATGGCTTATCATAATTATTATTTCTTATCGTCTGTTATATTATATTATGTCTATATTTCATATCATTTTGCAGTTTTACATTCGTATTTGTATTTGCGTTTCAACTGTAAATTGTTTTCAAGAATTTTTTAATAAAAATGAAGTTTGTCTGTTAGTTTATGTTTTGATTGTTTCAATTTCAAAATTATTCAGTGTTGTCCATGTACTAGTTGTTATATAAAAATTGTTGTCCTCTTTACGGTGTCTAGTAGCGACATTTTATCCTCCAACCATTATACATATTTAACTTACTATTTTTTTTTTAGATGGCAGTACAGCAGATCATTCAATACACGCTGAGACATGAATTCACATTTCTACCTCTATGCTAAATATCAATATCCTACGTTGAAAATGTACTTGACGATACTGCTAATAATAATGGTTTTGTGCAACGTGCGTGTAATGGGTATTGAATTTAATTGATATTAAATTAATAGTAGTGTAACAAAAAGTCAGTGTCATGAAACCCTGACCATTAGATTATAAGCAAATGATTCTAATTTTCCATTATTGACATTCAATTATTACATTTAAGATGATACTTCATACAGACAATAAAAAATGATTTAATATCATAATTTTGATATGAAAATTTAAACAAATATTACAAAGTCATACTTTGAACTGCTTGTAAAACACTGTATTCTCAAGTTATTCTCCAACCACTATACATATTTAACTGAATATTTTTTATTTTTAGATGGCAGTACAGCAGATCACTCAATACATGCTGAGACATGAATTCACATTTCTACCACTATGCAAAATATCAACATCCTACGTTGAAAATGTACTAGACGATACTGCTAATAATAAGGGTTTTGTGCAACGTGCGTGTAATGGGTATTGAATTTAATTGATATTAAATTAATTGTAGTGTAATAAAAAGTCAGTGTCATGAAACTCTGACCATTAGATTATAAGCAAATGATTCTAATTTTCAATTACTGACATTCAAATATTACATTTAAGCTGATACTTCATAAACACAATAAAACATGATTTTACATGGTAATTTTAACAAATATTACAAAGTCATATTTTTAACTGCTTATAAAACACTCAATTCTCATGTTAGTGTCTAGAAACCTTGACTACTAAATGATGACAATGATTCTTATTGTATACAAGTATACAAGTATTACAAACTCTTATTATTTTAATATTGAAAAGCAGCAATTTTATGTTAATGTACAATTGTATTCTTTACTTATATTTCGTTTTACATTAAAACTCAACAAAACATTCTGGTAGATTTGTATTATCTCTTTTATTGCTAAGCATTATAATTATTTCTTTAACCATTATACATATTTAACTGACTATTTGTGTTTTAGATGGCAGTACTGCAGATCACTGGAGGCATGCTGAGACATGAATTAGCATTTCTATCACTAGGGAAAGTTACAACATTTTCCGTTGAAAATGGAATAGAAGGTACTGCTAATATTAATGGTTTTGTGCAACGTGCGTGTAATGGTTATTGGATGTAATTGATATTCAATTAATAGTATTGTTACAAAAAGTTAGTGTCACAAAACCCTAACCATTATATTAAGTAAATGGTTCTTATTTACCATTATTAACTTCCATATATTTCATTTAGGCTCATACTTAATAATAAACACTATAAAACGTGCTTATATATCATAATTTTGACTCATATTACAATTTCATATTTTTAGCTGCTCATAAAAATCTCAATTATCAAGTTAGTGTCATGAAACCTAGACAGTTATATTAAGTAAATGATTCTTATTTACCATTACCAACATCCATATTTGTCATTTAAGCTGATACTTCATAAACACTATAAAACATGTTTTTAATATGATAATATTGACTAATATTACAAATTCATACTTTGAACTGCCTGTAAAACACTGTATTCTCAAGTTATTCTCCAACCGTTATACATTATTAACTTACTACATTTTTTCAGATGGCAGTATATCAGATCAATCAAGGCACGCTGAGACACGAATTCACATTTCTACCACCAAGGAAAGAATCAACATGCTATGTTGAAAATGGACTAGAAGATACTGATAATAATATTGGATTTATGCAATGTGCGTGCAATGGTTATTGAATATAATTGATTCTAAATTAATAGCTGTGAAACAATTGAGATTTGTTAAATATCTGAATAAAATAATAGTAAACACCTTTAGCTTGTATTGTTTATTCTTAAAATTTACCTATGCTATAAATATATTTTATTTTTACTATATTTAAATGATCATTATAAAACATTTATAAAACACTCAAATATTAAGTTAAAGTTTAGAAGCTTTAACAATGGTTTAAGAAATTTACCATTATTATCTTTCAGGTGTTTCATTTAACCTGGTATTTTGAATACACTATAATACATGTTTTTATATGATAATTTTGACAAATTCCTATTTTAAACTGCTTATAAAACACTCAAAATTATTAAATGTATGCACCGACAGAGGGCGGTAGTGGGGGACGACATCCGTCGGCCGATGCCCGATCGCCTCAGAGAAAAACTAGTTGGTTGTGTGCCGTTCACCGGACGGTCGTTTTAGAGTAACCGATCGTTGTTTTTGCTTAGCTTTTGCGTGTAGTTGTTGTTCATTTAATAAAGATTTTTGATATTATAAACGAATTGTTCATATTTTATGCCTGAAGTTAACACAAGTAAGTGTCTTGATTAAGAAAATGATTCTAATTTATCATTTTTAACTTGCACATGTTTCATTTAATCTGATATTTTTACTTCATAAAAACTATAAAATATGATTTTATAAGTTAATTTTGACGAATAATACAAATAATTATTTTTAGATTCTGAACGGAGTGATGAATGTATTGATTTTACAATGATGTTTGTATTATTTTTGTGTCCGTCATCACTTTTTGGAGTAGTAATAATGCTTCGTTTTTGACTTCAGCCCCTCTTTGAAAAGACAAAATCGATTTTTTGATTTTGCTGTAAGTCAAAAACGAATCATTGTAAATACATGAAATTTTCAACAAACGTTTATATTAGCGTTATCTATTTGCGATTAAAATTTTCAATATATTTTGACATTTTTTAAGCTACTTATAGATAATTGAAACTTATCGTAGTAAAAAATAAATCAAAAATCGTTAGTCACAATTTTTGTTTATAAGCATTTAAAGTTCAAATGTTTAAAAAATATATCAAAATCACGAAAATTTGCAAAGAATTTTGAAGTTGAAAATTCATAAAATCTTTGTGATTTATACTTAAGGTTAAAAAATCCAATACTAGGTTATCCATAAGTTTTCCTTCAAGTAACCGTAAAAAAATAAATCCATTGTCAATATAGAAAACATTTTATGTGCGTATGAAATATAATTTTTTACGAAATCGCGTAAAATAACGATATATTACAATTTAAATATAGGTAATAATATAATATATCCAACTAATTATCATTGACTGACAAATCATCTCCGTTCAGAATCGTTTTTCGTATACAATACTACCCGTCGTTGCATTCAAATTTAACACATCCATTATAGTGACCAGTGACCTACTTTCCATCTCTACTATACAGCGGAGCGATACCCACGTTTTTTCATATTGAATAGGAGCAAATTTTCAGTTGTACAAATGTATTCTCTAGTCACACTTATAATATGTACATTTATATTCTAGAAAACATTCTGGTATATTTGTAGGTACTATCTTTTATGGCTTATCATAATTATTATTTCTTATCGTCTGTTATATTATATTATGTCTATATTTCATATCATTTTGCAGTTTTACATTCGTATTTGTATTTGCGTTTCAACTGTAAATTGTTTTCAAGAATTTTTTAATAAAAATGAAGTTTGTCTGTTAGTTTATGTTTTGATTGTTTCAATTTCAAAATTATTCAGTGTTGTCCATGTACTAGTTGTTATATAAAAATTGTTGTCCTCTTTACGGTGTCTAGTAGCGACATTTTATCCTCCAACCATTATACATATTTAACTTACTATTTTTTTTTTTAGATGGCAGTACAGCAGATCATTCAATACACGCTGAGACATGAATTCACATTTCTACCTCTATGCTAAATATCAATATCCTACGTTGAAAATGTACTTGACGATACTGCTAATAATAATGGTTTTGTGCAACGTGCGTGTAATGGGTATTGAATTTAATTGATATTAAATTAATAGTAGTGTAACAAAAAGTCAGTGTCATGAAACCCTGACCATTAGATTATAAGCAAATGATTCTAATTTTCCATTATTGACATTCAATTATTACATTTAAGATGATACTTCATACAGACAATAAAAAATGATTTAATATCATAATTTTGATATGAAAATTTAAACAAATATTACAAAGTCATACTTTGAACTGCTTGTAAAACACTGTATTCTCAAGTTATTCTCCAACCACTATACATATTTAACTGAATATTTTTTATTTTTAGATGGCAGTACAGCAGATCACTCAATACATGCTGAGACATGAATTCACATTTCTACCACTATGCAAAATATCAACATCCTACGTTGAAAATGTACTAGACGATACTGCTAATAATAAGGGTTTTGTGCAACGTGCGTGTAATGGGTATTGAATTTAATTGATATTAAATTAATTGTAGTGTAATAAAAAGTCAGTGTCATGAAACTCTGACCATTAGATTATAAGCAAATGATTCTAATTTTCAATTACTGACATTCAAATATTACATTTAAGCTGATACTTCATAAACACAATAAAACATGATTTTACATGGTAATTTTAACAAATATTACAAAGTCATATTTTTAACTGCTTATAAAACACTCAATTCTCATGTTAGTGTCTAGAAACCTTGACTACTAAATGATGACAATGATTCTTATTGTATACAAGTATACAAGTATTACAAACTCTTATTATTTTAATATTGAAAAGCAGCAATTTTATGTTAATGTACAATTGTATTCTTTACTTATATTTCGTTTTACATTAAAACTCAACAAAACATTCTGGTAGATTTGTACTATCTCTTTTATTGCTAAGCATTATAATTATTTCTTTAACCATTATACATATTTAACTGACTATTTGTGTTTTAGATGGCAGTACTGCAGATCACTGGAGGCATGCTGAGACATGAATTAGCATTTCTATCACTAGGGAAAGTTACAACATTTTCCGTTGAAAATGGAATAGAAGGTACTGCTAATATTAATGGTTTTGTGCAACGTGCGTGTAATGGGTATTGGATGTAATTGATATTCAATTAATAGTATTGTTACAAAAAGTTAGTGTCACAAAACCCTAACCATTATATTAAGTAAATGGTTCTTATTTACCATTATTAACTTCCATATATTTCATTTAGGCTCATACTTAATAATAAACACTATAAAACGTGCTTATATATCATAATTTTGACTCATATTACAATTTCATATTTTTAGCTGCTCATAAAAATCTCAATTATCAAGTTAGTGTCATGAAACCTAGACAGTTATATTAAGTAAATGATTCTTATTTACCATTACCAACATCCATATTTGTCATTTAAGCTGATACTTCATAAACACTATAAAACATGTTTTTAATATGATAATATTGACTAATATTACAAATTCATACTTTGAACTGCCTGTAAAACACTGTATTCTCAAGTTATTCTCCAACCGTTATACATTATTAACTTACTACATTTTTTCAGATGGCAGTATATCAGATCAATCAAGGCACGCTGAGACACGAATTCACATTTCTACCACCAAGGAAAGAATCAACATGCTATGTTGAAAATGGACTAGAAGATACTGATAATAATATTGGATTTATGCAATGTGCGTGCAATGGTTATTGAATATAATTGATTCTAAATTAATAGCTGTGAAACAATTGAGATTTGTTAAATATCTGAATAAAATAATAGTAAACACCTTTAGCTTGTATTGTTTATTCTTAAAATTTACCTATGCTATAAATATATTTTATTTTTACTATATTTAAATGATCATTATAAAACATTTATAAAACACTCAAATATTAAGTTAAAGTTTAGAAGCTTTAACAATGGTTTAAGAAATTTACCATTATTATCTTTCAGGTGTTTCATTTAACCTGGTATTTTGAATACACTATAATACATGTTTTTATATGATAATTTTGACAAATTCCTATTTTAAACTGCTTATAAAACACTCAAAATTATTAAATGTATGCACCGACAGAGGGCGGTAGTGGGGGACGACATCCGTCGGCCGATGCCCGATCGCCTCAGAGAAAAACTAGTTGGTTGTGTGCCGTTCACCGGACGGTCGTTTTAGAGTAACCGATCGTTGTTTTTGCTTAGCTTTTGCGTGTAGTTGTTGTTCATTTAATAAAGATTTTTGATATTATAAACGAATTGTTCATATTTTATGCCTGAAGTTAACACAAGTAAGTGTCTTGATTAAGAAAATGATTCTAATTTATCATTTTTAACTTGCACATGTTTCATTTAATCTGATATTTTTACTTCATAAAAACTATAAAATATGATTTTATAAGTTAATTTTGACGAATAATACAAATAATTATTTTTAGATTCTGAACGGAGTGATGAATGTATTGATTTTACAATGATGTTTGTATTATTTTTGTGTCCGTCATCACTTTTTGGAGTAGTAATAATGCTTCGTTTTTGACTTCAGCCCCTCTTTGAAAAGACAAAATCGATTTTTTGATTTTGCTGTAAGTCAAAAACGAATCATTGTAAATACATGAAATTTTCAACAAACGTTTATATTAGCGTTATCTATTTGCGATTAAAATTTTCAATATATTTTGACATTTTTTAAGCTACTTATAGATAATTGAAACTTATCGTAGTAAAAAATAAATCAAAAATCGTTAGTCACAATTTTTTGTTTATAAGCATTTAAAGTTCAAATGTTTAAAAAATATATCAAAATCACGAAAATTTGCAAAGAATTTTGAAGTTGAAAATTCATAAAATCTTTGTGATTTATACTTAAGGTTAAAAAAATCCAATACTAGGTTATCCATAAGTTTTCCTTCAAGTAACCGTAAAAAAATAAATCCATTGTCAATATAGAAAACATTTTATGTGCGTATGAAATATAATTTTTTACGAAATCGCGTAAAATAACGATATATTACAATTTAAATATAGGTAATAATATAATATATCCAACTAATTATCATTGACTGACAAATCATCTCCGTTCAGAATCGTTTTTCGTATACAATACTACCCGTCGTTGCATTCAAATTTAACACATCCATTATAGTGACCAGTGACCTACTTTCCATCTCTACTATACAGCGGAGCGATACCCACGTTTTTTCATATTGAATAGGAGCAAATTTTCAGTTGTACAAATGTATTCTCTAGTCACACTTATAATATGTACATTTATATTCTAGAAAACATTCTGGTATATTTGTAGGTACTATCTTTTATGGCTTATCATAATTATTATTTCTTATCGTCTGTTATATTATATTATGTCTATATTTCATATCATTTTGCAGTTTTACATTCGTATTTGTATTTGCGTTTCAACTGTAAATTGTTTTCAAGAATTTTTTAATAAAAATGAAGTTTGTCTGTTAGTTTATGTTTTGATTGTTTCAATTTCAAAATTATTCAGTGTTGTCCATGTACTAGTTGTTATATAAAAAATTGTTGTCCTCTTTACGGTGTCTAGTAGCGACATTTTATCCTCCAACCATTATACATATTTAACTTACTATTTTTTTTTTAGATGGCAGTACAGCAGATCATTCAATACACGCTGAGACATGAATTCACATTTCTACCTCTATGCTAAATATCAATATCCTACGTTGAAAATGTACTTGACGATACTGCTAATAATAATGGTTTTGTGCAACGTGCGTGTAATGGGTATTGAATTTAATTGATATTAAATTAATAGTAGTGTAACAAAAAGTCAGTGTCATGAAACCCTGACCATTAGATTATAAGCAAATGATTCTAATTTTCCATTATTGACATTCAATTATTACATTTAAGATGATACTTCATACAGACAATAAAAAATGATTTAATATCATAATTTTGATATGAAAATTTAAACAAATATTACAAAGTCATACTTTGAACTGCTTGTAAAACACTGTATTCTCAAGTTATTCTCCAACCACTATACATATTTAACTGAATATTTTTTATTTTTAGATGGCAGTACAGCAGATCACTCAATACATGCTGAGACATGAATTCACATTTCTACCACTATGCAAAATATCAACATCCTACGTTGAAAATGTACTAGACGATACTGCTAATAATAAGGGTTTTGTGCAACGTGCGTGTAATGGGTATTGAATTTAATTGATATTAAATTAATTGTAGTGTAATAAAAAGTCAGTGTCATGAAACTCTGACCATTAGATTATAAGCAAATGATTCTAATTTTCAATTACTGACATTCAAATATTAACATTTAAGCTGATACTTCATAAACACAATAAAACATGATTTTACATGGTAATTTTAACAAATATTACAAAGTCATATTTTTAACTGCTTATAAAACACTCAATTCTCATGTTAGTGTCTAGAAACCTTGACTACTAAATGATGACAATGATTCTTATTGTATACAAGTATACAAGTATTACAAACTCTTATTATTTTAATATTGAAAAGCAGCAATTTTATGTTAATGTACAATTGTATTCTTTACTTATATTTCGTTTTACATTAAAACTCAACAAAACATTCTGGTAGATTTTGTACTATCTCTTTTATTGCTAAGCATTATAATTATTTCTTTAACCATTATACATATTTAACTGACTATTTGTGTTTTAGATGGCAGTACTGCAGATCACTGGAGGCATGCTGAGACATGAATTAGCATTTCTATCACTAGGGAAAGTTACAACATTTTCCGTTGAAAATGGAATAGAAGGTACTGCTAATATTAATGGTTTTGTGCAACGTGCGTGTAATGGGTATTGGATGTAATTGATATTCAATTAATAGTATTGTTACAAAAAGTTAGTGTCACAAAACCCTAACCATTATATTAAGTAAATGGTTCTTATTTACCATTATTAACTTCCATATATTTCATTTAGGCTCATACTTAATAATAAACACTATAAAACGTGCTTATATATCATAATTTTGACTCATATTACAATTTCATATTTTTAGCTGCTCATAAAAATCTCAATTATCAAGTTAGTGTCATGAAACCTAGACAGTTATATTAAGTAAATGATTCTTATTTACCATTACCAACATCCATATTTGTCATTTAAGCTGATACTTCATAAACACTATAAAACATGTTTTTAATATGATAATATTGACTAATATTACAAATTCATACTTTGAACTGCCTGTAAAACACTGTATTCTCAAGTTATTCTCCAACCGTTATACATTATTAACTTACTACATTTTTTCAGATGGCAGTATATCAGATCAATCAAGGCACGCTGAGACACGAATTCACATTTCTACCACCAAGGAAAGAATCAACATGCTATGTTGAAAATGGACTAGAAGATACTGATAATAATATTGGATTTATGCAATGTGCGTGCAATGGTTATTGAATATAATTGATTCTAAATTAATAGCTGTGAAACAATTGAGATTTGTTAAATATCTGAATAAAATAATAGTAAACACCTTTAGCTTGTATTGTTTATTCTTAAAATTTACCTATGCTATAAATATATTTTATTTTTACTATATTTAAATGATCATTATAAAACATTTATAAAACACTCAAATATTAAGTTAAAGTTTAGAAGCTTTAACAATGGTTTAAGAAATTTACCATTATTATCTTTCAGGTGTTTCATTTAACCTGGTATTTTGAATACACTATAATACATGTTTTTATATGATAATTTTGACAAATTCCTATTTTAAACTGCTTATAAAACACTCAAAATTATTAAATGTATGCACCGACAGAGGGCGGTAGTGGGGGACGACATCCGTCGGCCGATGCCCGATCGCCTCAGAGAAAAACTAGTTGGTTGTGTGCCGTTCACCGGACGGTCGTTTTAGAGTAACCGATCGTTGTTTTTACTTAGCTTTTGCGTGTAGTTGTTGTTCATTTAATAAAGATTTTTGATATTATAAACGAATTGTTCATATTTTATGCCTGAAGTTAACACAAGTAAGTGTCTTGATTAAGAAAATGATTCTAATTTATCATTTTTAACTTGCACATGTTTCATTTAATCTGATATTTTTACTTCATAAAAACTATAAAATATGATTTTATAAGTTAATTTTGACGAATAATACAAATAATTATTTTTAGATTCTGAACGGAGTGATTGAATGTATTGATTTTACAATGATGTTTGTATTATTTTTGTGTCCGTCATCACTTTTTGGAGTAGTAATTAATGCTTCGTTTTTGACTTCAGCCCCTCTTTGAAAAGACAAAATCGATTTTTTGATTTTGCTGTAAGTCAAAAACGAATCATTGTAAATACATGAAATTTTCAACAAACGTTTATATTAGCGTTATCTATTTGCGATTAAATTTTCAATATATTTTGACATTTTTTAAGCTACTTATAGATAATTGAAACTTATCGTAGTAAAAAATAAATCAAAAATCGTTAGTCACAATTTTTGTTTATAAGCATTTAAAGTTCAAATGTTTAAAAAATATATCAAAATCACGAAAATTTGCAAAGAATTTTGAAGTTGAAAATTCATAAAATCTTTGTGATTTATACTTAAGGTTAAAAAATCCAATACTAGGTTATCCATAAGTTTTCCTTCAAGTAACCGTAAAAAAATAAATCCATTGTCAATATAGAAAACATTTTATGTGCGTATGAAATATAATTTTTTACGAAATCGCGTAAAATAACGATATATTACAATTTAAATATAGGTAATAATATAATATATCCAACTAATTATCATTGACTGACAAATCATCTCCGTTCAGAATCGTTTTTTCGTATACAATACTACCCGTCGTTGCATTCAAATTTAACACATCCATTATAGTGACCAGTGACCTACTTTCCATCTCTACTATACAGCGGAGCGATACCCACGTTTTTTCATATTGAATAGGAGCAAATTTTCAGTTGTACAAATGTATTCTCTAGTCACACTTATAATATGTACATTTATATTCTAGAAAACATTCTGGTATATTTGTAGGTACTATCTTTTATGGCTTATCATAATTATTATTTCTTATCGTCTGTTATATTATATTATGTCTATATTTCATATCATTTTGCAGTTTTACATTCGTATTTGTATTTGCGTTTCAACTGTAAATTGTTTTCAAGAATTTTTTTAATAAAAATGAAGTTTGTCTGTTAGTTTATGTTTTGATTGTTTCAATTTCAAAATTATTCAGTGTTGTCCATGTACTAGTTGTTATATAAAAATTGTTGTCCTCTTTACGGTGTCTAGTAGCGACATTTTATCCTCCAACCATTATACATATTTAACTTACTATTTTTTTTTTAGATGGCAGTACAGCAGATCATTCAATACACGCTGAGACATGAATTCACATTTCTACCTCTATGCTAAATATCAATATCCTACGTTGAAAATGTACTTGACGATACTGCTAATAATAATGGTTTTGTGCAACGTGCGTGTAATGGGTATTGAATTTAATTGATATTAAATTAATAGTAGTGTAACAAAAAGTCAGTGTCATGAAACCCTGACCATTAGATTAATAATTTTCCATTATTGACATTCAATTATTACATTTAAGATGATACTTCATACAGACAATAAAAAATGATTTAATATCATAATTTTGATATGAAAATTTAAACAAATATTACAAAGTCATACTTTGAACTGCTTGTAAAACACTGTATTCTCAAGTTATTCTCCAACCACTATACATATTTAACTGAATATTTTTTATTTTTAGATGGCAGTACAGCAGATCACTCAATACATGCTGAGACATGAATTCACATTTCTACCACTATGCAAAATATCAACATCCTACGTTGAAAATGTACTAGACGATACTGCTAATAATAAGGGTTTTGTGCAACGTGCGTGTAATGGGTATTGAATTTAATTGATATTAAATTAATTGTAGTGTAATAAAAAGTCAGTGTCATGAAACTCTGACCATTAGATTATAAGCAAATGATTCTAATTTTCAATTACTGACATTTAAATATTACATTTAAGCTGATACTTCATAAACACAATAAAACATGATTTTACATGGTAATTTTAACAAATATTACAAAGTCATATTTTTAACTGCTTATAAAACACTCAATTCTCATGTTAGTGTCTAGAAACCTTGACTACTAAATGATGACAATGATTCTTATTGTATACAAGTATACAAGTATTACAAACTCTTATTATTTTAATATTGAAAAGCAGCAATTTTATGTTAATGTACAATTGTATTCTTTACTTATATTTCGTTTTACATTAAAACTCAACAAAACATTCTGGTAGATTTGTATTATCTCTTTTATTGCTAAGCATTATAATTATTTCTTTAACCATTATACATATTTAACTGACTATTTGTGTTTTAGATGGCAGTACTGCAGATCACTGGAGGCATGCTGAGACATGAATTAGCATTTCTATCACTAGGGAAAGTTACAACATTTTCCGTTGAAAATGGAATAGAAGGTACTGCTAATATTAATGGTTTTGTGCAACGTGCGTGTAATGGGTATTGGATGTAATTGATATTCAATTAATAGTATTGTTACAAAAAGTTAGTGTCACAAAACCCTAACCATTATATTAAGTAAATGGTTCTTATTTACCATTATTAACTTCCATATATTTCATTTAGGCTCATACTTAATAATAAACACTATAAAACGTGCTTATATATCATAATTTTGACTCATATTACAATTTCATATTTTTAGCTGCTCATAAAAATCTCAATTATCAAGTTAGTGTCATGAAACCTAGACAGTTATATTAAGTAAATGATTCTTATTTACCATTACCAACATCCATATTTGTCATTTAAGCTGATACTTCATAAACACTATAAAACATGTTTTTAATATGATAATATTGACTAATATTACAAATTCATACTTTGAACTGCCTGTAAAACACTGTATTCTCAAGTTATTCTCCAACCGTTATACATTATTAACTTACTACATTTTTTCAGATGGCAGTATATCAGATCAATCAAGGCACGCTGAGACACGAATTCACATTTCTACCACCAAGGAAAGAATCAACATGCTATGTTGAAAATGGACTAGAAGATACTGATAATAATATTGGATTTATGCAATGTGCGTGCAATGGTTATTGAATATAATTGATTCTAAATTAATAGCTGTGAAACAATTGAGATTTGTTAAATATCTGAATAAAATAATAGTAAACACCTTTAGCTTGTATTGTTTATTCTTAAAATTTACCTATGCTATAAATATATTTTATTTTTACTATATTTAAATGATCATTATAAAACATTTATAAAACACTCAAATATTAAGTTAAAGTTTAGAAGCTTTAACAATGGTTTAAGAAATTTACCATTATTATCTTTCAGGTGTTTCATTTAACCTGGTATTTTGAATACACTATAATACATGTTTTTATATGATAATTTTGACAAATTCCTATTTTAAACTGCTTATAAAACACTCAAAATTATTAAATGTATGCACCGACAGAGGGCGGTAGTGGGGACGACATCCGTCGGCCGATGCCCGATCGCCTCAGAGAAAAACTAGTTGGTTGTGTGCCGTTCACCGGACGGTCGTTTTAGAGTAACCGATCGTTGTTTTTGCTTAGCTTTTGCGTGTAGTTGTTGTTCATTTAATAAAGATTTTTGATATTATAAACGAATTGTTCATATTTTATGCCTGAAGTTAACACAAGTAAGTGTCTTGATTAAGAAAATGATTCTAATTTATCATTTTTAACTTGCACATGTTTCATTTAATCTGATATTTTTACTTCATAAAAACTATAAAATATGATTTTATAAGTTAATTTTGACGAATAATACAAATAATTATTTTTAGATTCTGAACGGAGTGATGAATGTATTGATTTTACAATGATGTTTGTATTATTTTTGTGTCCGTCATCACTTTTTGGAGTAGTAATAATGCTTCGTTTTTGACTTCAGCCCCTCTTTGAAAAGACAAAATCGATTTTTTGATTTTGCTGTAAGTCAAAAACGAATCATTGTAAATACATGAAATTTTCAACAAACGTTTATATTAGCGTTATCTATTTGCGATTAAAATTTTCAATATATTTTGACATTTTTTAAGCTACTTATAGATAATTGAAACTTATCGTAGTAAAAAATAAATCAAAAATCGTTAGTCACAATTTTTGTTTATAAGCATTTAAAGTTCAAATGTTTAAAAAATATATCAAAATCACGAAAATTTGCAAAGAATTTTGAAGTTGAAAATTCATAAAATCTTTGTGATTTATACTTAAGGTTAAAAAATCCAATACTAGGTTATCCATAAGTTTTCCTTCAAGTAACCGTAAAAAAATAAATCCATTGTCAATATAGAAAACATTTTATGTGCGTATGAAATATAATTTTTTACGAAATCGCGTAAAATAACGATATATTACAATTTAAATATAGGTAATAATATAATATATCCAACTAATTATCATTGACTGACAAATCATCTCCGTTCAGAATCGTTTTTCGTATACAATACTACCCGTCGTTGCATTCAAATTTAACACATCCATTATAGTGACCAGTGACCTACTTTCCATCTCTACTATACAGCGGAGCGATACCCACGTTTTTTCATATTGAATAGGAGCAAATTTTCAGTTGTACAAATGTATTCTCTAGTCACACTTATAATATGTACATTTATATTCTAGAAAACATTCTGGTATATTTGTAGGTACTATCTTTTATGGCTTATCATAATTATTATTTCTTATCGTCTGTTATATTATATTATGTCTATATTTCATATCATTTTGCAGTTTTACATTCGTATTTGTATTTGCGTTTCAACTGTAAATTGTTTTCAAGAATTTTTTAATAAAAATGAAGTTTGTCTGTTAGTTTATGTTTTGATTGTTTCAATTTCAAAATTATTCAGTGTTGTCCATGTACTAGTTGTTATATAAAAATTGTTGTCCTCTTTACGGTGTCTAGTAGCGACATTTTATCCTCCAACCATTATACATATTTAACTTACTATTTTTTTTTTAGATGGCAGTACAGCAGATCATTCAATACACGCTGAGACATGAATTCACATTTCTACCTCTATGCTAAATATCAATATCCTACGTTGAAAATGTACTTGACGATACTGCTAATAATAATGGTTTTGTGCAACGTGCGTGTAATGGGTATTGAATTTAATTGATATTAAATTAATAGTAGTGTAACAAAAAGTCAGTGTCATGAAACCCTGACCATTAGATTATAAGCAAATGATTCTAATTTTCCATTATTGACATTCAATTATTACATTTAAGATGATACTTCATACAGACAATAAAAAATGATTTAATATCATAATTTTGATATGAAAATTTAAACAAATATTACAAAGTCATACTTTGAACTGCTTGTAAAACACTGTATTCTCAAGTTATTCTCCAACCACTATACATATTTAACTGAATATTTTTTATTTTTAGATGGCAGTACAGCAGATCACTCAATACATGCTGAGACATGAATTCACATTTCTACCACTATGCAAAATATCAACATCCTACGTTGAAAATGTACTAGACGATACTGCTAATAATAAGGGTTTTGTGCAACGTGCGTGTAATGGGTATTGAATTTAATTGATATTAAATTAATTGTAGTGTAATAAAAAGTCAGTGTCATGAAACTCTGACCATTAGATTATAAGCAAATGATTCTAATTTTCAATTACTGACATTCAAATATTACATTTAAGCTGATACTTCATAAACACAATAAAACATGATTTTACATGGTAATTTTAACAAATATTACAAAGTCATATTTTTAACTGCTTATAAAACACTCAATTCTCATGTTAGTGTCTAGAAACCTTGACTACTAAATGATGACAATGATTCTTATTGTATACAAGTATACAAGTATTACAAACTCTTATTATTTTAATATTGAAAAGCAGCAATTTTATGTTAATGTACAATTGTATTCTTTACTTATATTTCGTTTTACATTAAAACTCAACAAAACATTCTGGTAGATTTGTACTATCTCTTTTATTGCTAAGCATTATAATTATTTCTTTAACCATTATACATATTTAACTGACTATTTGTGTTTTAGATGGCAGTACTGCAGATCACTGGAGGCATGCTGAGACATGAATTAGCATTTCTATCACTAGGGAAAGTTACAACATTTTCCGTTGAAAATGGAATAGAAGGTACTGCTAATATTAATGGTTTTGTGCAACGTGCGTGTAATGGGTATTGGATGTAATTGATATTCAATTAATAGTATTGTTACAAAAAGTTAGTGTCACAAAACCCTAACCATTATATTAAGTAAATGGTTCTTATTTACCATTATTAACTTCCATATATTTCATTTAGGCTCATACTTAATAATAAACACTATAAAACGTGCTTATATATCATAATTTTGACTCATATTACAATTTCATATTTTTAGCTGCTCATAAAAATCTCAATTATCAAGTTAGTGTCATGAAACCTAGACAGTTATATTAAGTAAATGATTCTTATTTACCATTACCAACATCCATATTTGTCATTTAAGCTGATACTTCATAAACACTATAAAACATGTTTTTAATATGATAATATTGACTAATATTACAAATTCATACTTTGAACTGCCTGTAAAACACTGTATTCTCAAGTTATTCTCCAACCGTTATACATTATTAACTTACTACATTTTTTCAGATGGCAGTATATCAGATCAATCAAGGCACGCTGAGACACGAATTCACATTTCTACCACCAAGGAAAGAATCAACATGCTATGTTGAAAATGGACTAGAAGATACTGATAATAATATTGGATTTATGCAATGTGCGTGC
This sequence comes from Rhopalosiphum padi, assembly GCF_020882245.1. Classification (NCBI taxonomy): domain Eukaryota; kingdom Metazoa; phylum Arthropoda; class Insecta; order Hemiptera; family Aphididae; genus Rhopalosiphum; species Rhopalosiphum padi. The sequence continues at coordinate 220,339 of NW_026869996.1, read as the reverse complement.
AATGGTTATTGAATATAATTGATTCTAAATTAATAGCTGTGAAACAATTGAGATTTGTTAAATATCTGAATAAAATAATAGTAAACACCTTTAGCTTGTATTGTTTATTCTTAAAATTTACCTATGCTATAAATATATTTTATTTTTACTATATTTAAATGATCATTATAAAACATTTATAAAACACTCAAATATTAAGTTAAAGTTTAGAAGCTTTAACAATGGTTTAAGAAATTTACCATTATTATCTTTCAGGTGTTTCATTTAACCTGGTATTTTGAATACACTATAATACATGTTTTTATATGATAATTTTGACAAATTCCTATTTTAAACTGCTTATAAAACACTCAAAATTATTAAATGTATGCACCGACAGAGGGCGGTAGTGGGGACGACATCCGTCGGCCGATGCCCGATCGCCTCAGAGAAAAACTAGTTGGTTGTGTGCCGTTCACCGGACGGTCGTTTTAGAGTAACCGATCGTTGTTTTTACTTAGCTTTTGCGTGTAGTTGTTGTTCATTTAATAAAGATTTTTGATATTATAAACGAATTGTTCATATTTTATGCCTGAAGTTAACACAAGTAAGTGTCTTGATTAAGAAAATGATTCTAATTTATCATTTTTAACTTGCACATGTTTCATTTAATCTGATATTTTTACTTCATAAAAACTATAAAATATGATTTTATAAGTTAATTTTGACGAATAATACAAATAATTATTTTTAGATTCTGAACGGAGTGATGAATGTATTGATTTTACAATGATGTTTGTATTATTTTTGTGTCCGTCATCACTTTTTGGAGTAGTAATAATGCTTCGTTTTTGACTTCAGCCCCTCTTTGAAAAGACAAAATCGATTTTTTGATTTTGCTGTAAGTCAAAAACGAATCATTGTAAATACATGAAATTTTCAACAAACGTTTATATTAGCGTTATCTATTTGCGATTAAATTTTCAATATATTTTGACATTTTTTAAGCTACTTATAGATAATTGAAACTTATCGTAGTAAAAAATAAATCAAAAATCGTTAGTCACAATTTTTGTTTATAAGCATTTAAAGTTCAAATGTTTAAAAAATATATCAAAATCACGAAAATTTGCAAAGAATTTTGAAGTTGAAAATTCATAAAATCTTTGTGATTTATACTTAAGGTTAAAAAATCCAATACTAGGTTATCCATAAGTTTTCCTTCAAGTAACCGTAAAAAAATAAATCCATTGTCAATATAGAAAACATTTTATGTGCGTATGAAATATAATTTTTTACGAAATCGCGTAAAATAACGATATATTACAATTTAAATATAGGTAATAATATAATATATCCAACTAATTATCATTGACTGACAAATCATCTCCGTTCAGAATCGTTTTTCGTATACAATACTACCCGTCGTTGCATTCAAATTTAACACATCCATTATAGTGACCAGTGACCTACTTTCCATCTCTACTATACAGCGGAGCGATACCCACGTTTTTTCATATTGAATAGGAGCAAATTTTCAGTTGTACAAATGTATTCTCTAGTCACACTTATAATATGTACATTTATATTCTAGAAAACATTCTGGTATATTTGTAGGTACTATCTTTTATGGCTTATCATAATTATTATTTCTTATCGTCTGTTATATTATATTATGTCTATATTTCATATCATTTTGCAGTTTTACATTCGTATTTGTATTTGCGTTTCAACTGTAAATTGTTTTCAAGAATTTTTTAATAAAAATGAAGTTTGTCTGTTAGTTTATGTTTTGATTGTTTCAATTTCAAAATTATTCAGTGTTGTCCATGTACTAGTTGTTATATAAAAATTGTTGTCCTCTTTACGGTGTCTAGTAGCGACATTTTATCCTCCAACCATTATACATATTTAACTTACTATTTTTTTTTTAGATGGCAGTACAGCAGATCATTCAATACACGCTGAGACATGAATTCACATTTCTACCTCTATGCTAAATATCAATATCCTACGTTGAAAATGTACTTGACGATACTGCTAATAATAATGGTTTTGTGCAACGTGCGTGTAATGGGTATTGAATTTAATTGATATTAAATTAATAGTAGTGTAACAAAAAGTCAGTGTCATGAAACCCTGACCATTAGATTATAAGCAAATGATTCTAATTTTCCATTATTGACATTCAATTATTACATTTAAGATGATACTTCATACAGACAATAAAAAATGATTTAATATCATAATTTTGATATGAAAATTTAAACAAATATTACAAAGTCATACTTTGAACTGCTTGTAAAACACTGTATTCTCAAGTTATTCTCCAACCACTATACATATTTAACTGAATATTTTTTATTTTTAGATGGCAGTACAGCAGATCACTCAATACATGCTGAGACATGAATTCACATTTCTACCACTATGCAAAATATCAACATCCTACGTTGAAAATGTACTAGACGATACTGCTAATAATAAGGGTTTTGTGCAACGTGCGTGTAATGGGTATTGAATTTAATTGATATTAAATTAATTGTAGTGTAATAAAAAGTCAGTGTCATGAAACTCTGACCATTAGATTATAAGCAAATGATTCTAATTTTCAATTACTGACATTTAAATATTACATTTAAGCTGATACTTCATAAACACAATAAAACATGATTTTACATGGTAATTTTAACAAATATTACAAAGTCATATTTTTAACTGCTTATAAAACACTCAATTCTCATGTTAGTGTCTAGAAACCTTGACTACTAAATGATGACAATGATTCTTATTGTATACAAGTATACAAGTATTACAAACTCTTATTATTTTAATATTGAAAAGCAGCAATTTTATGTTAATGTACAATTGTATTCTTTACTTATATTTCGTTTTACATTAAAACTCAACAAAACATTCTGGTAGATTTGTATTATCTCTTTTATTGCTAAGCATTATAATTATTTCTTTAACCATTATACATATTTAACTGACTATTTGTGTTTTAGATGGCAGTACTGCAGATCACTGGAGGCATGCTGAGACATGAATTAGCATTTCTATCACTAGGGAAAGTTACAACATTTTCCGTTGAAAATGGAATAGAAGGTACTGCTAATATTAATGGTTTTGTGCAACGTGCGTGTAATGGGTATTGGATGTAATTGATATTCAATTAATAGTATTGTTACAAAAAGTTAGTGTCACAAAACCCTAACCATTATATTAAGTAAATGGTTCTTATTTACCATTATTAACTTCCATATATTTCATTTAGGCTCATACTTAATAATAAACACTATAAAACGTGCTTATATATCATAATTTTGACTCATATTACAATTTCATATTTTTAGCTGCTCATAAAAATCTCAATTATCAAGTTAGTGTCATGAAACCTAGACAGTTATATTAAGTAAATGATTCTTATTTACCATTACCAACATCCATATTTGTCATTTAAGCTGATACTTCATAAACACTATAAAACATGTTTTTAATATGATAATATTGACTAATATTACAAATTCATACTTTGAACTGCCTGTAAAACACTGTATTCTCAAGTTATTCTCCAACCGTTATACATTATTAACTTACTACATTTTTTCAGATGGCAGTATATCAGATCAATCAAGGCACGCTGAGACACGAATTCACATTTCTACCACCAAGGAAAGAATCAACATGCTATGTTGAAAATGGACTAGAAGATACTGATAATAATATTGGATTTATGCAATGTGCGTGCAATGGTTATTGAATATAATTGATTCTAAATTAATAGCTGTGAAACAATTGAGATTTGTTAAATATCTGAATAAAATAATAGTAAACACCTTTAGCTTGTATTGTTTATTCTTAAAATTTACCTATGCTATAAATATATTTTATTTTTACTATATTTAAATGATCATTATAAAACATTTATAAAACACTCAAATATTAAGTTAAAGTTTAGAAGCTTTAACAATGGTTTAAGAAATTTACCATTATTATCTTTCAGGTGTTTCATTTAACCTGGTATTTTGAATACACTATAATACATGTTTTTATATGATAATTTTGACAAATTCCTATTTTAAACTGCTTATAAAACACTCAAAATTATTAAATGTATGCACCGACAGAGGGCGGTAGTGGGGACGACATCCGTCGGCCGATGCCCGATCGCCTCAGAGAAAAACTAGTTGGTTGTGTGCCGTTCACCGGACGGTCGTTTTAGAGTAACCGATCGTTGTTTTTGCTTAGCTTTTGCGTGTAGTTGTTGTTCATTTAATAAAGATTTTTGATATTATAAACGAATTGTTCATATTTTATGCCTGAAGTTAACACAAGTAAGTGTCTTGATTAAGAAAATGATTCTAATTTATCATTTTTAACTTGCACATGTTTCATTTAATCTGATATTTTTACTTCATAAAAACTATAAAATATGATTTTATAAGTTAATTTTGACGAATAATACAAATAATTATTTTTAGATTCTGAACGGAGTGATGAATGTATTGATTTTACAATGATGTTTGTATTATTTTTGTGTCCGTCATCACTTTTTGGAGTAGTAATAATGCTTCGTTTTTGACTTCAGCCCCTCTTTGAAAAGACAAAATCGATTTTTTGATTTTGCTGTAAGTCAAAAACGAATCATTGTAAATACATGAAATTTTCAACAAACGTTTATATTAGCGTTATCTATTTGCGATTAAAATTTTCAATATATTTTGACATTTTTTAAGCTACTTATAGATAATTGAAACTTATCGTAGTAAAAAATAAATCAAAAATCGTTAGTCACAATTTTTGTTTATAAGCATTTAAAGTTCAAATGTTTAAAAAATATATCAAAATCACGAAAATTTGCAAAGAATTTTGAAGTTGAAAATTCATAAAATCTTTGTGATTTATACTTAAGGTTAAAAAATCCAATACTAGGTTATCCATAAGTTTTCCTTCAAGTAACCGTAAAAAAATAAATCCATTGTCAATATAGAAAACATTTTATGTGCGTATGAAATATAATTTTTTACGAAATCGCGTAAAATAACGATATATTACAATTTAAATATAGGTAATAATATAATATATCCAACTAATTATCATTGACTGACAAATCATCTCCGTTCAGAATCGTTTTTCGTATACAATACTACCCGTCGTTGCATTCAAATTTAACACATCCATTATAGTGACCAGTGACCTACTTTCCATCTCTACTATACAGCGGAGCGATACCCACGTTTTTTCATATTGAATAGGAGCAAATTTTCAGTTGTACAAATGTATTCTCTAGTCACACTTATAATATGTACATTTATATTCTAGAAAACATTCTGGTATATTTGTAGGTACTATCTTTTATGGCTTATCATAATTATTATTTCTTATCGTCTGTTATATTATATTATGTCTATATTTCATATCATTTTGCAGTTTTACATTCGTATTTGTATTTGCGTTTCAACTGTAAATTGTTTTCAAGAATTTTTTAATAAAAATGAAGTTTGTCTGTTAGTTTATGTTTTGATTGTTTCAATTTCAAAATTATTCAGTGTTGTCCATGTACTAGTTGTTATATAAAAATTGTTGTCCTCTTTACGGTGTCTAGTAGCGACATTTTATCCTCCAACCATTATACATATTTAACTTACTATTTTTTTTTTAGATGGCAGTACAGCAGATCATTCAATACACGCTGAGACATGAATTCACATTTCTACCTCTATGCTAAATATCAATATCCTACGTTGAAAATGTACTTGACGATACTGCTAATAATAATGGTTTTGTGCAACGTGCGTGTAATGGGTATTGAATTTAATTGATATTAAATTAATAGTAGTGTAACAAAAAGTCAGTGTCATGAAACCCTGACCATTAGATTATAAGCAAATGATTCTAATTTTCCATTATTGACATTCAATTATTACATTTAAGATGATACTTCATACAGACAATAAAAAATGATTTAATATCATAATTTTGATATGAAAATTTAAACAAATATTACAAAGTCATACTTTGAACTGCTTGTAAAACACTGTATTCTCAAGTTATTCTCCAACCACTATACATATTTAACTGAATATTTTTTATTTTTAGATGGCAGTACAGCAGATCACTCAATACATGTTGAGACATGAATTCACATTTCTACCACTATGCAAAATATCAACATCCTACGTTGAAAATGTACTAGACGATACTGCTAATAATAAGGGTTTTGTGCAACGTGCGTGTAATGGGTATTGAATTTAATTGATATTAAATTAATTGTAGTGTAATAAAAAGTCAGTGTCATGAAACTCTGACCATTAGATTATAAGCAAATGATTCTAATTTTCAATTACTGACATTCAAATATTACATTTAAGCTGATACTTCATAAACACAATAAAACATGATTTTACATGGTAATTTTAACAAATATTACAAAGTCATATTTTTAACTGCTTATAAAACACTCAATTCTCATGTTAGTGTCTAGAAACCTTGACTACTAAATGATGACAATGATTCTTATTGTATACAAGTATACAAGTATTACAAACTCTTATTATTTTAATATTGAAAAGCAGCAATTTTATGTTAATGTACAATTGTATTCTTTACTTATATTTCGTTTTACATTAAAACTCAACAAAACATTCTGGTAGATTTGTATTATCTCTTTTATTGCTAAGCATTATAATTATTTCTTTAACCATTATACATATTTAACTGACTATTTGTGTTTTAGATGGCAGTACTGCAGATCACTGGAGGCATGCTGAGACATGAATTAGCATTTCTATCACTAGGGAAAGTTACAACATTTTCCGTTGAAAATGGAATAGAAGGTACTGCTAATATTAATGGTTTTGTGCAACGTGCGTGTAATGGGTATTGGATGTAATTGATATTCAATTAATAGTATTGTTACAAAAAGTTAGTGTCACAAAACCCTAACCATTATATTAAGTAAATGGTTCTTATTTACCATTATTAACTTCCATATATTTCATTTAGGCTCATACTTAATAATAAACACTATAAAACGTGCTTATATATCATAATTTTGACTCATATTACAATTTCATATTTTTAGCTGCTCATAAAAATCTCAATTATCAAGTTAGTGTCATGAAACCTAGACAGTTATATTAAGTAAATGATTCTTATTTACCATTACCAACATCCATATTTGTCATTTAAGCTGATACTTCATAAACACTATAAAACATGTTTTTAATATGATAATATTGACTAATATTACAAATTCATACTTTGAACTGCCTGTAAAACACTGTATTCTCAAGTTATTCTCCAACCGTTATACATTATTAACTTACTACATTTTTTCAGATGGCAGTATATCAGATCAATCAAGGCACGCTGAGACACGAATTCACATTTCTACCACCAAGGAAAGAATCAACATGCTATGTTGAAAATGGACTAGAAGATACTGATAATAATATTGGATTTATGCAATGTGCGTGCAATGGTTATTGAATATAATTGATTCTAAATTAATAGCTGTGAAACAATTGAGATTTGTTAAATATCTGAATAAAATAATAGTAAACACCTTTAGCTTGTATTGTTTATTCTTAAAATTTACCTATGCTATAAATATATTTTATTTTTACTATATTTAAATGATCATTATAAAACATTTATAAAACACTCAAATATTAAGTTAAAGTTTAGAAGCTTTAACAATGGTTTAAGAAATTTACCATTATTATCTTTCAGGTGTTTCATTTAACCTGGTATTTTGAATACACTATAATACATGTTTTTATATGATAATTTTGACAAATTCCTATTTTAAACTGCTTATAAAACACTCAAAATTATTAAATGTATGCACCGACAGAGGGCGGTAGTGGGGACGACATCCGTCGGCCGATGCCCGATCGCCTCAGAGAAAAACTAGTTGGTTGTGTGCCGTTCACCGGACGGTCGTTTTAGAGTAACCGATCGTTGTTTTTGCTTAGCTTTTGCGTGTAGTTGTTGTTCATTTAATAAAGATTTTTGATATTATAAACGAATTGTTCATATTTTATGCCTGAAGTTAACACAAGTAAGTGTCTTGATTAAGAAAATGATTCTAATTTATCATTTTTAACTTGCACATGTTTCATTTAATCTGATATTTTTACTTCATAAAAACTATAAAATATGATTTTATAAGTTAATTTTGACGAATAATACAAATAATTATTTTTAGATTCTGAACGGAGTGATGAATGTATTGATTTTACAATGATGTTTGTATTATTTTTGTGTCCGTCATCACTTTTTGGAGTAGTAATAATGCTTCGTTTTTGACTTCAGCCCCTCTTTGAAAAGACAAAATCGATTTTTTGATTTTGCTGTAAGTCAAAAACGAATCATTGTAAATACATGAAATTTTCAACAAACGTTTATATTAGCGTTATCTATTTGCGATTAAAATTTTCAATATATTTTGACATTTTTTAAGCTACTTATAGATAATTGAAACTTATCGTAGTAAAAAATAAATCAAAAATCGTTAGTCACAATTTTTGTTTATAAGCATTTAAAGTTCAAATGTTTAAAAAATATATCAAAATCACGAAAATTTGCAAAGAATTTTGAAGTTGAAAATTCATAAAATCTTTGTGATTTATACTTAAGGTTAAAAAATCCAATACTAGGTTATCCATAAGTTTTCCTTCAAGTAACCGTAAAAAAATAAATCCATTGTCAATATAGAAAACATTTTATGTGCGTATGAAATATAATTTTTTACGAAATCGCGTAAAATAACGATATATTACAATTTAAATATAGGTAATAATATAATATATCCAACTAATTATCATTGACTGACAAATCATCTCCGTTCAGAATCGTTTTTCGTATACAATACTACCCGTCGTTGCATTCAAATTTAACACATCCATTATAGTGACCAGTGACCTACTTTCCATCTCTACTATACAGCGGAGCGATACCCACGTTTTTTCATATTGAATAGGAGCAAATTTTCAGTTGTACAAATGTATTCTCTAGTCACACTTATAATATGTACATTTATATTCTAGAAAACATTCTGGTATATTTGTAGGTACTATCTTTTATGGCTTATCATAATTATTATTTCTTATCGTCTGTTATATTATATTATGTCTATATTTCATATCATTTTGCAGTTTTACATTCGTATTTGTATTTGCGTTTCAACTGTAAATTGTTTTCAAGAATTTTTTAATAAAAATGAAGTTTGTCTGTTAGTTTATGTTTTGATTGTTTCAATTTCAAAATTATTCAGTGTTGTCCATGTACTAGTTGTTATATAAAAATTGTTGTCCTCTTTACGGTGTCTAGTAGCGACATTTTATCCTCCAACCATTATACATATTTAACTTACTATTTTTTTTTTAGATGGCAGTACAGCAGATCATTCAATACACGCTGAGACATGAATTCACATTTCTACCTCTATGCTAAATATCAATATCCTACGTTGAAAATGTACTTGACGATACTGCTAATAATAATGGTTTTGTGCAACGTGCGTGTAATGGGTATTGAATTTAATTGATATTAAATTAATAGTAGTGTAACAAAAAGTCAGTGTCATGAAACCCTGACCATTAGATTATAAGCAAATGATTCTAATTTTCCATTATTGACATTCAATTATTACATTTAAGATGATACTTCATACAGACAATAAAAAATGATTTAATATCATAATTTTGATATGAAAATTTAAACAAATATTACAAAGTCATACTTTGAACTGCTTGTAAAACACTGTATTCTCAAGTTATTCTCCAACCACTATACATATTTAACTGTATATTTTTTATTTTTAGATGGCAGTACAGCAGATCACTCAATACATGTTGAGACATGAATTCACATTTCTACCACTATGCAAAATATCAACATCCTACGTTGAAAATGTACTAGACGATACTGCTAATAATAAGGGTTTTGTGCAACGTGCGTGTAATGGGTATTGAATTTAATTGATATTAAATTAATTGTAGTGTAATAAAAAGTCAGTGTCATGAAACTCTGACCATTAGATTATAAGCAAATGATTCTAATTTTCAATTACTGACATTCAAATATTACATTTAAGCTGATACTTCATAAACACAATAAAACATGATTTTACATGGTAATTTTAACAAATATTACAAAGTCATATTTTTAACTGCTTATAAAACACTCAATTCTCATGTTAGTGTCTAGAAACCTTGACTACTAAATGATGACAATGATTCTTATTGTATACAAGTATACAAGTATTACAAACTCTTATTATTTTAATATTGAAAAGCAGCAATTTTATGTTAATGTACAATTGTATTCTTTACTTATATTTCGTTTTACATTAAAACTCAACAAAACATTCTGGTAGATTTGTATTATCTCTTTTATTGCTAAGCATTATAATTATTTCTTTAACCATTATACATATTTAACTGACTATTTGTGTTTTAGATGGCAGTACTGCAGATCACTGGAGGCATGCTGAGACATGAATTAGCATTTCTATCACTAGGGAAAGTTACAACATTTTCCGTTGAAAATGGAATAGAAGGTACTGCTAATATTAATGGTTTTGTGCAACGTGCGTGTAATGGGTATTGGATGTAATTGATATTCAATTAATAGTATTGTTACAAAAAGTTAGTGTCACAAAACCCTAACCATTATATTAAGTAAATGGTTCTTATTTACCATTATTAACTTCCATATATTTCATTTAGGCTCATACTTAATAATAAACACTATAAAACGTGCTTATATATCATAATTTTGACTCATATTACAATTTCATATTTTTAGCTGCTCATAAAAATCTCAATTATCAAGTTAGTGTCATGAAACCTAGACAGTTATATTAAGTAAATGATTCTTATTTACCATTACCAACATCCATATTTGTCATTTAAGCTGATACTTCATAAACACTATAAAACATGTTTTTAATATGATAATATTGACTAATATTACAAATTCATACTTTGAACTGCCTGTAAAACACTGTATTCTCAAGTTATTCTCCAACCGTTATACATTATTAACTTACTACATTTTTTCAGATGGCAGTATATCAGATCAATCAAGGCACGCTGAGACACGAATTCACATTTCTACCACCAAGGAAAGAATCAACATGCTATGTTGAAAATGGACTAGAAGATACTGATAATAATATTGGATTTATGCAATGTGCGTGCAATGGTTATTGAATATAATTGATTCTAAATTAATAGCTGTGAAACAATTGAGATTTGTTAAATATCTGAATAAAATAATAGTAAACACCTTTAGCTTGTATTGTTTATTCTTAAAATTTACCTATGCTATAAATATATTTTATTTTTACTATATTTAAATGATCATTATAAAACATTTATAAAACACTCAAATATTAAGTTAAAGTTTAGAAGCTTTAACAATGGTTTAAGAAATTTACCATTATTATCTTTCAGGTGTTTCATTTAACCTGGTATTTTGAATACACTATAATACATGTTTTTATATGATAATTTTGACAAATTCCTATTTTAAACTGCTTATAAAACACTCAAAATTATTAAATGTATGCACCGACAGAGGGCGGTAGTGGGGACGACATCCGTCGGCCGATGCCCGATCGCCTCAGAGAAAAACTAGTTGGTTGTGTGCCGTTCACCGGACGGTCGTTTTAGAGTAACCGATCGTTGTTTTTGCTTAGCTTTTGCGTGTAGTTGTTGTTCATTTAATAAAGATTTTTGATATTATAAACGAATTGTTCATATTTTATGCCTGAAGTTAACACAAGTAAGTGTCTTGATTAAGAAAATGATTCTAATTTATCATTTTTAACTTGCACATGTTTCATTTAATCTGATATTTTTACTTCATAAAAACTATAAAATATGATTTTATAAGTTAATTTTGACGAATAATACAAATAATTATTTTTAGATTCTGAACGGAGTGATGAATGTATTGATTTTACAATGATGTTTGTATTATTTTTGTGTCCGTCATCACTTTTTGGAGTAGTAATAATGCTTCGTTTTTGACTTCAGCCCCTCTTTGAAAAGACAAAATCGATTTTTTGATTTTGCTGTAAGTCAAAAACGAATCATTGTAAATACATGAAATTTTCAACAAACGTTTATATTAGCGTTATCTATTTGCGATTAAATTTTCAATATATTTTGACATTTTTTAAGCTACTTATAGATAATTGAAACTTATCGTAGTAAAAAATAAATCAAAAATCGTTAGTCACAATTTTTGTTTATAAGCATTTAAAGTTCAAATGTTTAAAAAATATATCAAAATCACGAAAATTTGCAAAGAATTTTGAAGTTGAAAATTCATAAAATCTTTGTGATTTATACTTAAGGTTAAAAAATCCAATACTAGGTTATCCATAAGTTTTCCTTCAAGTAACCGTAAAAAAATAAATCCATTGTCAATATAGAAAACATTTTATGTGCGTATGAAATATAATTTTTTACGAAATCGCGTAAAATAACGATATATTACAATTTAAATATAGGTAATAATATAATATATCCAACTAATTATCATTGACTGACAAATCATCTCCGTTCAGAATCGTTTTTCGTATACAATACTACCCGTCGTTGCATTCAAATTTAACACATCCATTATAGTGACCAGTGACCTACTTTCCATCTCTACTATACAGCGGAGCGATACCCACGTTTTTTCATATTGAATAGGAGCAAATTTTCAGTTGTACAAATGTATTCTCTAGTCACACTTATAATATGTACATTTATATTCTAGAAAACATTCTGGTATATTTGTAGGTACTATCTTTTATGGCTTATCATAATTATTATTTCTTATCGTCTGTTATATTATATTATGTCTATATTTCATATCATTTTGCAGTTTTACATTCGTATTTGTATTTGCGTTTCAACTGTAAATTGTTTTCAAGAATTTTTTAATAAAAATGAAGTTTGTCTGTTAGTTTATGTTTTGATTGTTTCAATTTCAAAATTATTCAGTGTTGTCCATGTACTAGTTGTTATATAAAAATTGTTGTCCTCTTTACGGTGTCTAGTAGCGACATTTTATCCTCCAACCATTATACATATTTAACTTACTATTTTTTTTTTAGATGGCAGTACAGCAGATCATTCAATACACGCTGAGACATGAATTCACATTTCTACCTCTATGCTAAATATCAATATCCTACGTTGAAAATGTACTTGACGATACTGCTAATAATAATGGTTTTGTGCAACGTGCGTGTAATGGGTATTGAATTTAATTGATATTAAATTAATAGTAGTGTAACAAAAAGTCAGTGTCATGAAACCCTGACCATTAGATTATAAGCAAATGATTCTAATTTTCCATTATTGACATTCAATTATTACATTTAAGATGATACTTCATACAGACAATAAAAAATGATTTAATATCATAATTTTGATATGAAAATTTAAACAAATATTACAAAGTCATACTTTGAACTGCTTGTAAAACACTGTATTCTCAAGTTATTCTCCAACCACTATACATATTTAACTGAATATTTTTTATTTTTAGATGGCAGTACAGCAGATCACTCAATACATGCTGAGACATGAATTCACATTTCTACCACTATGCAAAATATCAACATCCTACGTTGAAAATGTACTAGACGATACTGCTAATAATAAGGGTTTTGTGCAACGTGCGTGTAATGGGTATTGAATTTAATTGATATTAAATTAATTGTAGTGTAATAAAAAGTCAGTGTCATGAAACTCTGACCATTAGATTATAAGCAAATGATTCTAATTTTCAATTACTGACATTTAAATATTACATTTAAGCTGATACTTCATAAACACAATAAAACATGATTTTACATGGTAATTTTAACAAATATTACAAAGTCATATTTTTAACTGCTTATAAAACACTCAATTCTCATGTTAGTGTCTAGAAACCTTGACTACTAAATGATGACAATGATTCTTATTGTATACAAGTATACAAGTATTACAAACTCTTATTATTTTAATATTGAAAAGCAGCAATTTTATGTTAATGTACAATTGTATTCTTTACTTATATTTCGTTTTACATTAAAACTCAACAAAACATTCTGGTAGATTTGTATTATCTCTTTTATTGCTAAGCATTATAATTATTTCTTTAACCATTATACATATTTAACTGACTATTTGTGTTTTAGATGGCAGTACTGCAGATCACTGGAGGCATGCTGAGACATGAATTAGCATTTCTATCACTAGGGAAAGTTACAACATTTTCCGTTGAAAATGGAATAGAAGGTACTGCTAATATTAATGGTTTTGTGCAACGTGCGTGTAATGGGTATTGGATGTAATTGATATTCAATTAATAGTATTGTTACAAAAAGTTAGTGTCACAAAACCCTAACCATTATATTAAGTAAATGGTTCTTATTTACCATTATTAACTTCCATATATTTCATTTAGGCTCATACTTAATAATAAACACTATAAAACGTGCTTATATATCATAATTTTGACTCATATTACAATTTCATATTTTTAGCTGCTCATAAAAATCTCAATTATCAAGTTAGTGTCATGAAACCTAGACAGTTATATTAAGTAAATGATTCTTATTTACCATTACCAACATCCATATTTGTCATTTAAGCTGATACTTCATAAACACTATAAAACATGTTTTTAATATGATAATATTGACTAATATTACAAATTCATACTTTGAACTGCCTGTAAAACACTGTATTCTCAAGTTATTCTCCAACCGTTATACATTATTAACTTACTACATTTTTTCAGATGGCAGTATATCAGATCAATCAAGGCACGCTGAGACACGAATTCACATTTCTACCACCAAGGAAAGAATCAACATGCTATGTTGAAAATGGACTAGAAGATACTGATAATAATATTGGATTTATGCAATGTGCGTGCAATGGTTATTGAATATAATTGATTCTAAATTAATAGCTGTGAAACAATTGAGATTTGTTAAATATCTGAATAAAATAATAGTAAACACCTTTAGCTTGTATTGTTTATTCTTAAAATTTACCTATGCTATAAATATATTTTATTTTTACTATATTTAAATGATCATTATAAAACATTTATAAAACACTCAAATATTAAGTTAAAGTTTAGAAGCTTTAACAATGGTTTAAGAAATTTACCATTATTATCTTTCAGGTGTTTCATTTAACCTGGTATTTTGAATACACTATAATACATGTTTTTATATGATAATTTTGACAAATTCCTATTTTAAACTGCTTATAAAACACTCAAAATTATTAAATGTATGCACCGACAGAGGGCGGTAGTGGGGACGACATCCGTCGGCCGATGCCCGATCGCCTCAGAGAAAAACTAGTTGGTTGTGTGCCGTTCACCGGACGGTCGTTTTAGAGTAACCGATCGTTGTTTTTACTTAGCTTTTGCGTGTAGTTGTTGTTCATTTAATAAAGATTTTTGATATTATAAACGAATTGTTCATATTTTATGCCTGAAGTTAACACAAGTAAGTGTCTTGATTAAGAAAATGATTCTAATTTATCATTTTTAACTTGCACATGTTTCATTTAATCTGATATTTTTACTTCATAAAAACTATAAAATATGATTTTATAAGTTAATTTTGACGAATAATACAAATAATTATTTTTAGATTCTGAACGGAGTGATGAATGTATTGATTTTACAATGATGTTTGTATTATTTTTGTGTCCGTCATCACTTTTTGGAGTAGTAATAATGCTTCGTTTTTGACTTCAGCCCCTCTTTGAAAAGACAAAATCGATTTTTTGATTTTGCTGTAAGTCAAAAACGAATCATTGTAAATACATGAAATTTTCAACAAACGTTTATATTAGCGTTATCTATTTGCGATTAAAATTTTCAATATATTTTGACATTTTTTAAGCTACTTATAGATAATTGAAACTTATCGTAGTAAAAAATAAATCAAAAATCGTTAGTCACAATTTTTGTTTATAAGCATTTAAAGTTCAAATGTTTAAAAAATATATCAAAATCACGAAAATTTGCAAAGAATTTTGAAGTTGAAAATTCATAAAATCTTTGTGATTTATACTTAAGGTTAAAAAATCCAATACTAGGTTATCCATAAGTTTTCCTTCAAGTAACCGTAAAAAAATAAATCCATTGTCAATATAGAAAACATTTTATGTGCGTATGAAATATAATTTTTTACGAAATCGCGTAAAATAACGATATATTACAATTTAAATATAGGTAATAATATAATATATCCAACTAATTATCATTGACTGACAAATCATCTCCGTTCAGAATCGTTTTTCGTATACAATACTACCCGTCGTTGCATTCAAATTTAACACATCCATTATAGTGACCAGTGACCTACTTTCCATCTCTACTATACAGCGGAGCGATACCCACGTTTTTTCATATTGAATAGGAGCAAATTTTCAGTTGTACAAATGTATTCTCTAGTCACACTTATAATATGTACATTTATATTCTAGAAAACATTCTGGTATATTTGTAGGTACTATCTTTTATGGCTTATCATAATTATTATTTCTTATCGTCTGTTATATTATATTATGTCTATATTTCATATCATTTTGCAGTTTTACATTCGTATTTGTATTTGCGTTTCAACTGTAAATTGTTTTCAAGAATTTTTTAATAAAAATGAAGTTTGTCTGTTAGTTTATGTTTTGATTGTTTCAATTTCAAAATTATTCAGTGTTGTCCATGTACTAGTTGTTATATAAAAATTGTTGTCCTCTTTACGGTGTCTAGTAGCGACATTTTATCCTCCAACCATTATACATATTTAACTTACTATTTTTTTTTTAGATGGCAGTACAGCAGATCATTCAATACACGCTGAGACATGAATTCACATTTCTACCTCTATGCTAAATATCAATATCCTACGTTGAAAATGTACTTGACGATACTGCTAATAATAATGGTTTTGTGCAACGTGCGTGTAATGGGTATTGAATTTAATTGATATTAAATTAATAGTAGTGTAACAAAAAGTCAGTGTCATGAAACCCTGACCATTAGATTATAAGCAAATGATTCTAATTTTCCATTATTGACATTCAATTATTACATTTAAGATGATACTTCATACAGACAATAAAAAATGATTTAATATCATAATTTTGATATGAAAATTTAAACAAATATTACAAAGTCATACTTTGAACTGCTTGTAAAACACTGTATTCTCAAGTTATTCTCCAACCACTATACATATTTAACTGAATATTTTTTATTTTTAGATGGCAGTACAGCAGATCACTCAATACATGCTGAGACATGAATTCACATTTCTACCACTATGCAAAATATCAACATCCTACGTTGAAAATGTACTAGACGATACTGCTAATAATAAGGGTTTTGTGCAACGTGCGTGTAATGGGTATTGAATTTAATTGATATTAAATTAATTGTAGTGTAATAAAAAGTCAGTGTCATGAAACTCTGACCATTAGATTATAAGCAAATGATTCTAATTTTCAATTACTGACATTCAAATATTACATTTAAGCTGATACTTCATAAACACAATAAAACATGATTTTACATGGTAATTTTAACAAATATTACAAAGTCATATTTTTAACTGCTTATAAAACACTCAATTCTCATGTTAGTGTCTAGAAACCTTGACTACTAAATGATGACAATGATTCTTATTGTATACAAGTATACAAGTATTACAAACTCTTATTATTTTAATATTGAAAAGCAGCAATTTTATGTTAATGTACAATTGTATTCTTTACTTATATTTCGTTTTACATTAAAACTCAACAAAACATTCTGGTAGATTTGTATTATCTCTTTTATTGCTAAGCATTATAATTATTTCTTTAACCATTATACATATTTAACTGACTATTTGTGTTTTAGATGGCAGTACTGCAGATCACTGGAGGCATGCTGAGACATGAATTAGCATTTCTATCACTAGGGAAAGTTACAACATTTTCCGTTGAAAATGGAATAGAAGGTACTGCTAATATTAATGGTTTTGTGCAACGTGCGTGTAATGGGTATTGGATGTAATTGATATTCAATTAATAGTATTGTTACAAAAAGTTAGTGTCACAAAACCCTAACCATTATATTAAGTAAATGGTTCTTATTTACCATTATTAACTTCCATATATTTCATTTAGGCTCATACTTAATAATAAACACTATAAAACGTGCTTATATATCATAATTTTGACTCATATTACAATTTCATATTTTTAGCTGCTCATAAAAATCTCAATTATCAAGTTAGTGTCATGAAACCTAGACAGTTATATTAAGTAAATGATTCTTATTTACCATTACCAACATCCATATTTGTCATTTAAGCTGATACTTCATAAACACTATAAAACATGTTTTTAATATGATAATATTGACTAATATTACAAATTCATACTTTGAACTGCCTGTAAAACACTGTATTCTCAAGTTATTCTCCAACCGTTATACATTATTAACTTACTACATTTTTTCAGATGGCAGTATATCAGATCAATCAAGGCACGCTGAGACACGAATTCACATTTCTACCACCAAGGAAAGAATCAACATGCTATGTTGAAAATGGACTAGAAGATACTGATAATAATATTGGATTTATGCAATGTGCGTGCAATGGTTATTGAATATAATTGATTCTAAATTAATAGCTGTGAAACAATTGAGATTTGTTAAATATCTGAATAAAATAATAGTAAACACCTTTAGCTTGTATTGTTTATTCTTAAAATTTACCTATGCTATAAATATATTTTATTTTTACTATATTTAAATGATCATTATAAAACATTTATAAAACACTCAAATATTAAGTTAAAGTTTAGAAGCTTTAACAATGGTTTAAGAAATTTACCATTATTATCTTTCAGGTGTTTCATTTAACCTGGTATTTTGAATACACTATAATACATGTTTTTATATGATAATTTTGACAAATTCCTATTTTAAACTGCTTATAAAACACTCAAAATTATTAAATGTATGCACCGACAGAGGGCGGTAGTGGGGACGACATCCGTCGGCCGATGCCCGATCGCCTCAGAGAAAAACTAGTTGGTTGTGTGCCGTTCACCGGACGGTCGTTTTAGAGTAACCGATCGTTGTTTTTGCTTAGCTTTTGCGTGTAGTTGTTGTTCATTTAATAAAGATTTTTGATATTATAAACGAATTGTTCATATTTTATGCCTGAAGTTAACACAAGTAAGTGTCTTGATTAAGAAAATGATTCTAATTTATCATTTTTAACTTGCACATGTTTCATTTAATCTGATATTTTTACTTCATAAAAACTATAAAATATGATTTTATAAGTTAATTTTGACGAATAATACAAATAATTATTTTTAGATTCTGAACGGAGTGATGAATGTATTGATTTTACAATGATGTTTGTATTATTTTTGTGTCCGTCATCACTTTTTGGAGTAGTAATAATGCTTCGTTTTTGACTTCAGCCCCTCTTTGAAAAGACAAAATCGATTTTTTGATTTTGCTGTAAGTCAAAAACGAATCATTGTAAATACATGAAATTTTCAACAAACGTTTATATTAGCGTTATCTATTTGCGATTAAATTTTCAATATATTTTGACATTTTTTAAGCTACTTATAGATAATTGAAACTTATCGTAGTAAAAAATAAATCAAAAATCGTTAGTCACAATTTTTGTTTATAAGCATTTAAAGTTCAAATGTTTAAAAAATATATCAAAATCACGAAAATTTGCAAAGAATTTTGAAGTTGAAAATTCATAAAATCTTTGTGATTTATACTTAAGGTTAAAAAATCCAATACTAGGTTATCCATAAGTTTTCCTTCAAGTAACCGTAAAAAAATAAATCCATTGTCAATATAGAAAACATTTTATGTGCGTATGAAATATAATTTTTTACGAAATCGCGTAAAATAACGATATATTACAATTTAAATATAGGTAATAATATAATATATCCAACTAATTATCATTGACTGACAAATCATCTCCGTTCAGAATCGTTTTTCGTATACAATACTACCCGTCGTTGCATTCAAATTTAACACATCCATTATAGTGACCAGTGACCTACTTTCCATCTCTACTATACAGCGGAGCGATACCCACGTTTTTTCATATTGAATAGGAGCAAATTTTCAGTTGTACAAATGTATTCTCTAGTCACACTTATAATATGTACATTTATATTCTAGAAAACATTCTGGTATATTTGTAGGTACTATCTTTTATGGCTTATCATAATTATTATTTCTTATCGTCTGTTATATTATATTATGTCTATATTTCATATCATTTTGCAGTTTTACATTCGTATTTGTATTTGCGTTTCAACTGTAAATTGTTTTCAAGAATTTTTTAATAAAAATGAAGTTTGTCTGTTAGTTTATGTTTTGATTGTTTCAATTTCAAAATTATTCAGTGTTGTCCATGTACTAGTTGTTATATAAAAATTGTTGTCCTCTTTACGGTGTCTAGTAGCGACATTTTATCCTCCAACCATTATACATATTTAACTTACTATTTTTTTTTTAGATGGCAGTACAGCAGATCATTCAATACACGCTGAGACATGAATTCACATTTCTACCTCTATGCTAAATATCAATATCCTACGTTGAAAATGTACTTGACGATACTGCTAATAATAATGGTTTTGTGCAACGTGCGTGTAATGGGTATTGAATTTAATTGATATTAAATTAATAGTAGTGTAACAAAAAGTCAGTGTCATGAAACCCTGACCATTAGATTATAAGCAAATGATTCTAATTTTCCATTATTGACATTCAATTATTACATTTAAGATGATACTTCATACAGACAATAAAAAATGATTTAATATCATAATTTTGATATGAAAATTTAAACAAATATTACAAAGTCATACTTTGAACTGCTTGTAAAACACTGTATTCTCAAGTTATTCTCCAACCACTATACATATTTAACTGAATATTTTTTATTTTTAGATGGCAGTACAGCAGATCACTCAATACATGCTGAGACATGAATTCACATTTCTACCACTATGCAAAATATCAACATCCTACGTTGAAAATGTACTAGACGATACTGCTAATAATAAGGGTTTTGTGCAACGTGCGTGTAATGGGTATTGAATTTAATTGATATTAAATTAATTGTAGTGTAATAAAAAGTCAGTGTCATGAAACTCTGACCATTAGATTATAAGCAAATGATTCTAATTTTCAATTACTGACATTTAAATATTACATTTAAGCTGATACTTCATAAACACAATAAAACATGATTTTACATGGTAATTTTAACAAATATTACAAAGTCATATTTTTAACTGCTTATAAAACACTCAATTCTCATGTTAGTGTCTAGAAACCTTGACTACTAAATGATGACAATGATTCTTATTGTATACAAGTATACAAGTATTACAAACTCTTATTATTTTAATATTGAAAAGCAGCAATTTTATGTTAATGTACAATTGTATTCTTTACTTATATTTCGTTTTACATTAAAACTCAACAAAACATTCTGGTAGATTTGTATTATCTCTTTTATTGCTAAGCATTATAATTATTTCTTTAACCATTATACATATTTAACTGACTATTTGTGTTTTAGATGGCAGTACTGCAGATCACTGGAGGCATGCTGAGACATGAATTAGCATTTCTATCACTAGGGAAAGTTACAACATTTTCCGTTGAAAATGGAATAGAAGGTACTGCTAATATTAATGGTTTTGTGCAACGTGCGTGTAATGGGTATTGGATGTAATTGATATTCAATTAATAGTATTGTTACAAAAAGTTAGTGTCACAAAACCCTAACCATTATATTAAGTAAATGGTTCTTATTTACCATTATTAACTTCCATATATTTCATTTAGGCTCATACTTAATAATAAACACTATAAAACGTGCTTATATATCATAATTTTGACTCATATTACAATTTCATATTTTTAGCTGCTCATAAAAATCTCAATTATCAAGTTAGTGTCATGAAACCTAGACAGTTATATTAAGTAAATGATTCTTATTTACCATTACCAACATCCATATTTGTCATTTAAGCTGATACTTCATAAACACTATAAAACATGTTTTTAATATGATAATATTGACTAATATTACAAATTCATACTTTGAACTGCCTGTAAAACACTGTATTCTCAAGTTATTCTCCAACCGTTATACATTATTAACTTACTACATTTTTTCAGATGGCAGTATATCAGATCAATCAAGGCACGCTGAGACACGAATTCACATTTCTACCACCAAGGAAAGAATCAACATGCTATGTTGAAAATGGACTAGAAGATACTGATAATAATATTGGATTTATGCAATGTGCGTGCAATGGTTATTGAATATAATTGATTCTAAATTAATAGCTGTGAAACAATTGAGATTTGTTAAATATCTGAATAAAATAATAGTAAACACCTTTAGCTTGTATTGTTTATTCTTAAAATTTACCTATGCTATAAATATATTTTATTTTTACTATATTTAAATGATCATTATAAAACATTTATAAAACACTCAAATATTAAGTTAAAGTTTAGAAGCTTTAACAATGGTTTAAGAAATTTACCATTATTATCTTTCAGGTGTTTCATTTAACCTGGTATTTTGAATACACTATAATACATGTTTTTATATGATAATTTTGACAAATTCCTATTTTAAACTGCTTATAAAACACTCAAAATTATTAAATGTATGCACCGACAGAGGGCGGTAGTGGGGACGACATCCGTCGGCCGATGCCCGATCGCCTCAGAGAAAAACTAGTTGGTTGTGTGCCGTTCACCGGACGGTCGTTTTAGAGTAACCGATCGTTGTTTTTGCTTAGCTTTTGCGTGTAGTTGTTGTTCATTTAATAAAGATTTTTGATATTATAAACGAATTGTTCATATTTTATGCCTGAAGTTAACACAAGTAAGTGTCTTGATTAAGAAAATGATTCTAATTTATCATTTTTAACTTGCACATGTTTCATTTAATCTGATATTTTTACTTCATAAAAACTATAAAATATGATTTTATAAGTTAATTTTGACGAATAATACAAATAATTATTTTTAGATTCTGAACGGAGTGATGAATGTATTGATTTTACAATGATGTTTGTATTATTTTTGTGTCCGTCATCACTTTTTGGAGTAGTAATAATGCTTCGTTTTTGACTTCAGCCCCTCTTTGAAAAGACAAAATCGATTTTTTGATTTTGCTGTAAGTCAAAAACGAATCATTGTAAATACATGAAATTTTCAACAAACGTTTATATTAGCGTTATCTATTTGCGATTAAAATTTTCAATATATTTTGACATTTTTTAAGCTACTTATAGATAATTGAAACTTATCGTAGTAAAAAATAAATCAAAAATCGTTAGTCACAATTTTTGTTTATAAGCATTTAAAGTTCAAATGTTTAAAAAATATATCAAAATCACGAAAATTTGCAAAGAATTTTGAAGTTGAAAATTCATAAAATCTTTGTGATTTATACTTAAGGTTAAAAAATCCAATACTAGGTTATCCATAAGTTTTCCTTCAAGTAACCGTAAAAAAATAAATCCATTGTCAATATAGAAAACATTTTATGTGCGTATGAAATATAATTTTTTACGAAATCGCGTAAAATAACGATATATTACAATTTAAATATAGGTAATAATATAATATATCCAACTAATTATCATTGACTGACAAATCATCTCCGTTCAGAATCGTTTTTCGTATACAATACTACCCGTCGTTGCATTCAAATTTAACACATCCATTATAGTGACCAGTGACCTACTTTCCATCTCTACTATACAGCGGAGCGATACCCACGTTTTTTCATATTGAATAGGAGCAAATTTTCAGTTGTACAAATGTATTCTCTAGTCACACTTATAATATGTACATTTATATTCTAGAAAACATTCTGGTATATTTGTAGGTACTATCTTTTATGGCTTATCATAATTATTATTTCTTATCGTCTGTTATATTATATTATGTCTATATTTCATATCATTTTGCAGTTTTACATTCGTATTTGTATTTGCGTTTCAACTGTAAATTGTTTTCAAGAATTTTTTAATAAAAATGAAGTTTGTCTGTTAGTTTATGTTTTGATTGTTTCAATTTCAAAATTATTCAGTGTTGTCCATGTACTAGTTGTTATATAAAAATTGTTGTCCTCTTTACGGTGTCTAGTAGCGACATTTTATCCTCCAACCATTATACATATTTAACTTACTATTTTTTTTTTAGATGGCAGTACAGCAGATCATTCAATACACGCTGAGACATGAATTCACATTTCTACCTCTATGCTAAATATCAATATCCTACGTTGAAAATGTACTTGACGATACTGCTAATAATAATGGTTTTGTGCAACGTGCGTGTAATGGGTATTGAATTTAATTGATATTAAATTAATAGTAGTGTAACAAAAAGTCAGTGTCATGAAACCCTGACCATTAGATTATAAGCAAATGATTCTAATTTTCCATTATTGACATTCAATTATTACATTTAAGATGATACTTCATACAGACAATAAAAAATGATTTAATATCATAATTTTGATATGAAAATTTAAACAAATATTACAAAGTCATACTTTGAACTGCTTGTAAAACACTGTATTCTCAAGTTATTCTCCAACCACTATACATATTTAACTGAATATTTTTTATTTTTAGATGGCAGTACAGCAGATCACTCAATACATGTTGAGACATGAATTCACATTTCTACCACTATGCAAAATATCAACATCCTACGTTGAAAATGTACTAGACGATACTGCTAATAATAAGGGTTTTGTGCAACGTGCGTGTAATGGGTATTGAATTTAATTGATATTAAATTAATTGTAGTGTAATAAAAAGTCAGTGTCATGAAACTCTGACCATTAGATTATAAGCAAATGATTCTAATTTTCAATTACTGACATTCAAATATTACATTTAAGCTGATACTTCATAAACACAATAAAACATGATTTTACATGGTAATTTTAACAAATATTACAAAGTCATATTTTTAACTGCTTATAAAACACTCAATTCTCATGTTAGTGTCTAGAAACCTTGACTACTAAATGATGACAATGATTCTTATTGTATACAAGTATACAAGTATTACAAACTCTTATTATTTTAATATTGAAAAGCAGCAATTTTATGTTAATGTACAATTGTATTCTTTACTTATATTTCGTTTTACATTAAAACTCAACAAAACATTCTGGTAGATTTGTATTATCTCTTTTATTGCTAAGCATTATAATTATTTCTTTAACCATTATACATATTTAACTGACTATTTGTGTTTTAGATGGCAGTACTGCAGATCACTGGAGGCATGCTGAGACATGAATTAGCATTTCTATCACTAGGGAAAGTTACAACATTTTCCGTTGAAAATGGAATAGAAGGTACTGCTAATATTAATGGTTTTGTGCAACGTGCGTGTAATGGGTATTGGATGTAATTGATATTCAATTAATAGTATTGTTACAAAAAGTTAGTGTCACAAAACCCTAACCATTATATTAAGTAAATGGTTCTTATTTACCATTATTAACTTCCATATATTTCATTTAGGCTCATACTTAATAATAAACACTATAAAACGTGCTTATATATCATAATTTTGACTCATATTACAATTTCATATTTTTAGCTGCTCATAAAAATCTCAATTATCAAGTTAGTGTCATGAAACCTAGACAGTTATATTAAGTAAATGATTCTTATTTACCATTACCAACATCCATATTTGTCATTTAAGCTGATACTTCATAAACACTATAAAACATGTTTTTAATATGATAATATTGACTAA
>NW_026869996.1:168989-193958 GCF_020882245.1 Rhopalosiphum padi | reverse complement strand
TAAAATAATTAATTTAAGTAATTATATTTAAAAAACAGAAACTAATAAATTGTATTAAAATTTAGATTTAAAATTTAAATAGTATTATAATTAAAAAATATTAGAATTAAAGTTAAAATAATTCAGTTAATTATTTAAATTTTGATTTAATTTATTTATTTAAAATTTATAATATTATAAAACCGTATTATTTTAATTTTACTAATAATTATAATTTATTTTGTTATAAAATTTTATTTAATTAAAAAGATACATGAAATTTTTTGATTGTTAATAATTTCTTAAAGGATTTTAATTATTCTCAGTATTAAGTATTAAATATTAAAGAAATTTAGATTTAATTATTAATTTAAGTATAAACTAAATATGTGCCAGCAGTTGCGGTTAAACATAATATACAAATAAAAATAGTTTGGTTATTAGTATTAAATATAATTTATAATTTAATTTTTTTTTTAAAAAGTAAAATTTAATTAAATATTATTATTATAATTATTTTATTCTATTAAATTTTATTTAAAACTAGGATTAGATACCCTATTATAAAAATTTAAATTAATTTACTAAAAAATTAATAGTTATGTTCTTTAAATTTAAAAAATTTGGCGGTATTTTTAGTCTTATTAGAGGAACCTGTTTATTAATTGATAATCCACGATTAATTTTACTTATTTAATTAATTCATATATCGCTGTCATGAATATATTAAAAAATTTATTTTCTTTATTTATTATTATAATTTATGTTAAGTCAAGATGTGGTTTATAAATAAGAATATAATGGGTTACATTAAATTTTATTTTTGGATTTTAAATGAAAATTAAAATGAAATTGGATTTAATAGTAAATTTATTTATTTTGTTAATATGAAGAAAGATCTAAAATATGTACATATTGCCCGTCATTCTTATTAAAAATAAGACAAGTCGTAACAAAGTAAATGTACTGGAAAGTGTATTTAGAAAGATTAAATAAATATCTAAATTTAAGTATATCATTTACAATGATAAGATGTTGTTAAACTTTATTTAAATTTATTTTATTAATATAATAATTTTTATTTGATTTTTTATAAAAATAATTTATTTATTTAAGGTTTTAGTATTTATTAAAAATTAATTTATAGATTTATAGTTTAATAGTATTGTGAAAGAAATAATTAAATTTATAAAAGAATTAATTTAGTACCTTTTGTATCAGGGTTGATTAAAATTTTTAATTTTTTTTTAAATTCTCAAAATTTATAGAGTTAATTTTATTATTAATTTATTGTGTTATAAATATTTATAAAATAATATTAGTTTTGAAATTTAATTCGTTATATTATATTTAGTTATTTAAGATTTAAATTTAATTTAAAATTTTAAAAGTTATTTTGATTTTGTTGATTAATATTTTAAATTTAAATTATTTTAGGGATAAGCTTGAAATTTTTATATAATAATTTATTTATTTTAATAATTTATAGGAATAGAAATTTTTATTTAAGTTTGTAAAAATTTATTATTTATTTATTTTTAATTTATTATAAATTATTTATTATTAATATTAAATTTTATTAATGAATATTTAATTAATAGTAATAATGATTAAATTAGTATAATTTACATTTATAAATTATGAATTCGGCAAAAATTATTTTCATCTGTTTAACAAAAACATTGTATTAAGTTTAATTTAATATAGGATCTGCTCAATGATTTATTAAATAGCTGCAGTATTTTGACTGTGCAAAGGTAGCATAATAATTAGTCTTTTAATTGAGGACTTGTATGAAAGATTTGATGAGAAATAAACTTTATTATTTATATAATTAAAATTTTATTTTTAAGTAAAAAAGCTTAAATTATTTAAAGGGACGATAAGACCCTATAAAACTTTATAAATTTTAATTTTAATTTTTTTGGTTTTATAAATATTTTATTTTTATAATTTATTTTATTGGGGTGATAAAAAAAATTAATAAACTTTTTTTAAAATTTAACATTATTTAATGAATTTTTGAATTAAAATTTTTAATTAAAGGAAAAAGTTACTTTAGGGATAACAGCGTAATTAATTTTTTAAGTCCAAATTTAAAAATTAGTTTGCGACCTCGATGTTGAATTAAGATTAATCTTAGGTGCAAAATTTTAAGTATTAGGTCTGTTCGACCTTTAAATTCTTACATGATTTGAGTTCAAACCGGTGTAAGCCAGGTTGGTTTCTATCTTTTAAAAATTAATTTGTTTTAGTACGAAAGGATTAAATAATTAAATTAAATTTTTATTAAATGAATAAAAATAATTTAACTATTTTGGCAGATAATTGTGTTAAATTTAGAATTTAATTATATAATTTTTATTATAGATAGTAATTTTTATATTTGTTATAATTATTAATTTTTTGATTTTATTTTTAATAGTTTTTATAAGAGTTGCTTTTTTTACTTTATTAGAGCGTAAAGTTTTAGGTTATATTCAATTACGTAAAGGTCCGAATAAGTTTTTGATTAAAGGTATTTTTCAACCTATAGGTGATGGGTTAAAATTATTTTTTAAAGAAGTTAATTATCCGAGTAATATAAATTTTTTTATTTTTATAATTTCTCCTTTATTGGGTTTATTAATTTCAATTTTTTTTTGATTTATTTATCCTTATATTGGTATGAACTATATTATAGGATTTGGTTTAATTTATATATTTTGTTGTTCAAGTTTAATAGTTTATATTTTTTTAATAATTAGATGATCTTCGAATTCTAATTATTCAGTTTTAGGTATAATTCGGTTTATTTCTCAAATGATTTCATATGAAGTTAGAATAATAATTATTATTATAAATTTAATATTTTTAATTAATAGTTTTAATTTAAATGATTTTTATATCTATCAAATTAATTTAAAATTTTTTTTTTTTCTTTTTTTTTTGTTTATTTTATTATTAATTAGATTTTTAGCTGAAATAAATCGTTCTCCTTTTGATTTTTCTGAGGGTGAATCAGAATTAGTTTCTGGATTTAATATTGAATTTAGAAGTTTATCTTTTATTTTTATTTTTATATCTGAATATATAAGAATTATATTTATAGGGATACTATTATGTGAAATGTTTTTTGGTTTGATAATAAATAAATTTTATTTAAATATTTTTATTTTGATTTTTATATTTATAGTTATTTGATTACGTGGGTTTTTACCACGATTTCGTTATGATAAATTAATATATTTAGTTTGGAAATTAATTTTACCTTTGTCTTTATTTTTATTTGTCTTTAATTTTTCTATTAAATTATTTAACTTATATCATTAATTTAAGTATTAAGTTAATAGAATTAAATTCTATTTTTTATTTTCAAAATAAATATTTTAAATAAATTAATTAACTAAATTAATAATTTATCTCATAACTTTATGATATAAAAGTTAATGAAAAAGTAAGAAAAATAAATTGTTGTAAAAATTTGCCCTGTTGTAATAAATGGGTATTCAACTGGTTGTATCCCAATTCAGGTTAAAATAAAAAATGTTATAATAAATATTCAGAATAAAAATTTATTTAATGGGTAAAATTTATTTCTTAAAAAAATTTTTATTGTTTAATATAGGTAAGATTAATAAAATTAAAATTGAAAGTATTAAAGCAATAACCCCTCCTAATTTATTAGGGATTGCTCGTAAAATTGAATAAGAAAATAAAAAATATCATTCTGGTTGAATGTGATTTGGTGTAATTATTGAATTTGCTATAATAAAATTATTGTGATCATTTAGTAGGTATGGAAAAATTAAAGCTAAAATAAAAAATATTCATATAAATATGATTAATCCAATTAAATCTTTAATTAGAAAATATGGAGAAAAAGTAATTTTATCAAAATTTCTATTAATTCCTAGTGGATTATTAGAACCTGTTAAATGAAGAAAGAATAAGTGAATAAAAGTAAATAAAATAATAATAAATGGTAAAATAAAATGGATTGAGAAAAATCGTGTTAATGTAGCATTATTAATTGAGAATCCCCCTCAAATTCAAATAACAATTGAATTTCCTAAATAAGGAATTGCTGATAATAAATTTGTGATTACTGTTGCCCCCCAAAATGATATTTGTCCTCATGGTAATACATAACCTACAAATGCTGTTATTATTGTTAATAATAATAAAATTACTCCAATAATTCATGTTATTTTAAAGTTGAAAGAATTTATATAGATACCTCGTCTAATATGAATATAAATTATAATAAAAAATATAGAAGCCCCATTTGCATGGAAAGATCGGATTAATCATCCAAAGTTAATATTTCGATTTATATTAATAATTCTTTGAAAAGCTAAATTAATATCTGTTTTATAATGGAAGGCTAAAAATAATCCTGTTAAAATTTGATTAATTAAACAAATTATTAATAAAGATCCAAAATTTCATATAAAACTAATTCTAGCTGGTGTAGGTAAATTTAATATTGGGGATAAAGTTTTTAGTATATTTTTTTTCATTAATTATTTTTTTGTCGAATTGGTCCTTTATTAATTTTTAGTATTCAAATAATTAAAATTAATATAAAAAAAAGGATTAAGATAATTAAATAAATTATTAAATTATTTGGTATTATGAATATATTTAATAAATTAAAATTATCTTCAAATATAAATTTATTTTCATAATTGAAATTTTCAAGATTGAGATTTAATTTTAAATAAAAGATTAACATTAAAATTAATGTTAATTTATAAATTATAATTTTATAATTTTTATTAATATTTAATTCATTAAAAGCAATTCTTGAAATATATAAAAAAATAATTATTAATCCTCCAATGTATAAGATAAATACTATAAATGAAATTCATGCTGTTTTAGTAATTATATTAATTATTAATGTTAAAGTTATAGTTTGAATTAAAATGATTAAGTTTGATCTAATTGGTGATTTTATTATAGTTAATAAAATTGCTATGGTTAAATTAGTTAATAAAATAAATTTTAAAATTCAG
Source organism: Rhopalosiphum padi (assembly GCF_020882245.1). Lineage (NCBI taxonomy): Eukaryota > Metazoa > Arthropoda > Insecta > Hemiptera > Aphididae > Rhopalosiphum > Rhopalosiphum padi. Next base: position 188,979 of record NW_026869996.1, on the reverse strand, counting down.
TATATATTTTAATTAAAATATTAATTTTGGAGATTAATGATAATATGTATATATTTATACTGATTTATTTTAAATAATTTTATAATTTTGATTTACAATATCAATGTTTTTTTTAAACTATTAAAATGATAAATTTATTTATTTTAGTATTAATATTTATATTATTTTCTGGAGTTTTATTTTATATTTTTAATTTTAATCATTTATTAATAATACTTTTAGGATTAGAATATTTATTATTAATTTTATCTTTATTATTTTTATTAAATTTAATAATATTTATTAAACAATATGTTTTATTATTAATTTTTTTTATTTTTTGTATTAGTGAAAGAGTTTTAGGTTTAACAATTTTGATTTTAATAGTTCGTATATATGGTAATGATTACTTAAAGTCATTAATAATTTTACAATGTTAATAATTTTAATATTAATTTTATTTAGTATGATTTTTTTTAGTCTTAATTTTAAAAGATGATGATTAGCCCAGAATTTTTTTTTTTTTTTTTTTTTTTTTATATATTTCAAGATACCTATGTTTAATTATTTTTTAAATGTTAGTTATTTATTTGGTATAGATATATTTTCTTATTTGATATTTATATTAGGTGTTTGAATTATTAGATTAGTTTATATTTCTAGATTTAGTCTTAAGAATAATTATTTAAAGTATTTTAATTTTTTAATATTTATTTTTATTATTATTTTTTATTTTTGTTTTTTTAGAAATAATTTTATTTTATTTTATATTTTTTATGAAATTAATTTAATTCCTGTTATTATTTTAATTTATGGTTGAGGTTATCAATATGAGCGTTTTAAGGCTGGTTTTTATTTATTTATTTATATAATTTTTTTTTCTTTACCTTTTTTTTCTTGTTTATTGAGTTTAAATAATTTTAATTTTATATTTATATATTATTATGATTACTTATATAATTTAAATTTTTATTATTATTTATTTTTAATAATAATTTTTTTAGTTAAGATACCTTTATTTATATTTCATATTTGACTTCCAAAGGCTCATGTTGAGGCTCCTATTAGTGGTTCAATAATTTTAGCTGGGATTATATTAAAATTAGGTGGTTTTGGTATTTATCATGTTTTAATATTAGTTTTTAAAGTTAACTTAAAATTTAATTATTTATTTATTTCTTTATGTTTATTAGGTATATTGGTTTTAAGATTAGTTTGTTTTTTTCAGAGAGACTTAAAAATTTTGATTGCTTATTCTTCTGTTGTTCATATAGCTTTAGTAATTATTGGGTTTTTAACTTTAAATAATTGTGGTTATTTTGGTTCATTAATTTTAATATTTGGCCATGGTTTATGTTCTTCTGGTTTATTTTGTTTAAGAAATATTTGTTATTTACGTTTTAAAAGTCGAAGTTTATTTTTAAATAAGGGTTTAATTAATATTTATCCTGTTTTATCATTTTGGTGATTTTTATTATGTTCTTCAAATATATCTTTTCCCCCATCTTTAAATTTATTTGGTGAATTATTTTTATTAATTAGTTTAATAATTTGATTAGATTATTTTTATATATTATATTTTTTAATTATAATTTTAATATTTTTATATAGTTTATATTTATATTTATATACTCAATATGGTAAATTATTTTTTAATATAAATTATTTAGTTTATATTAATTTAAGAGAATATATATTATTATTTATGCATTGAGTTCCATTAAATTTAATTTTTTTAATTATAGAATTATTTTGTTATTTAAATAGTTTATTTAAAATATTAATTTGTGGAATTAAAGATTATATTTTTATATTTAAATAATTAAATTTAATTTTTTTTTTTTTTTTTTTTTTTTTTTATTTTATTTTATTTGTAGTTTTTTTTATTATAGGTTTATTAATGATTTATTTTGATAAATTTTATTTTATTGAATATATATTTTTTTTTTTTAATTCTTGTATAGTTTTATATGTTATTTTAATAGATTGAATATCTTTAATATTTATTTCTTTTGTTTTTTTAATTTCTTCTATAATTTTATTATATAGTATAGAATATATAAATTATGATTTTAATAAGAGTCGATTTTTAATATTAATAAATTTTTTTATTATATTTATATTTTTTTTGGTTATTAGTCCTAATTTGATTAGAATTTTATTAGGTTGGGATGGTTTAGGGATGGTTTCTTTTTGTTTAGTTGTTTTTTATCAAAATAAAAAATCTTATAGTTCAGGTTTAGTAACAGTTATTTTAAATCGTTTAGGTGATTTATTTATTATTATATCTATAATTTGAATATTAAATTTTGGTTCTTGAAATTTTATTTTAATTGATTATTATGTTAATTTAAATTATTTATTTTTTATTATATTGATAATTATAATAGCTTCTTTAACTAAGAGAGCTCAGATTCCTTTTTCTTCTTGACTTCCTTTAGCTATAGCAGCCCCTACTCCTGTTTCTTCATTAGTTCATTCTTCTACTTTAGTTACTGCTGGTATTTACTTAATAATTCGTTTTAATGAAATTTTTTTAAATTTTTCTTTTTTAAATTATTTAATAGTAATTTCTTGTTTGACAATATTAATAGCTGGTTTGAATGCAATTTTTGAATTTGATTTAAAGAAAATTATTGCTTTTTCTACTTTAAGACAAATAAGATTTATATTTATAATTTTATGTTTAGGTAAAATTGATATATGTTTTTTTTATTTATTAATACATGCTTTATTTAAATCTATAATATTTTTAAGAGCTGGGATTTTAATTTTAAATATAAATAATAATCAAGATATTCGTAAAATGGGTGGTTTAATTGATTATTTACCTTTTTGTGGTTTAATTTTTATATTTACTTTAATGTCTTTATGTGGTTTTCCTTTTTTTTGTAGTTTTTATTCAAAGGATTTAATTTTTGAATATTTTTTAATAATAAATTTAAATTTTTTTTTTTTTTTTTTTTTTTTTATTTTCTTTTTTTTTAACTTTTTTTTATTCTATTCGTGTAATTTATTATTTAATAATAATAAATTTTTCTATATATAATTATATAATAATTGTTAAATTTGAAAGAAAAATTTTGATTATTAGAATAATATTTATTAGATTTATTATAATTTTTTTTGGTTCTTTTTTTATATGATTGATATTTTATAAGTTTGATTTAATTTTATTAGAATTTAAATTTAAAATTTTAAGAGTTTTAATTTTATTTTTTAGAATTTGATTTTTTTTTGAACTTAATAATTTTTTATTTTCTATAAGTTATTTTATTTCTTTATTTAATGTTTTTTTTTTTTGGTATAATATGAAATTTATTATTTTTTAAGGTTAATTTTTTTTTAAATAATTTTCTTTATGTTGGTTTTTTTTCTTTAAAAGTTTTCGAGGTTGGTTGAATTGAATATAATTTAAATAGAGGTTTAATTTTTTTTTTTAAAAAATTAATTTTATTTAGTCAAAATATTTTTTTAAATAGTTATAAGGTTTATATTTTATTATTTTTTTTATGATTTTTAATTATTTTATTTTTTAATTATTAAATTTGAATAGCTTAATTATAGAGCATTATATTGAAGATATAAAGGTAAATTTAAATTTTTTAAATAATTTTAAAAATTTTATTTTTTAAAAAAAAAGTTTTATTTTGAAATAAAGACTAAATCTTAGTTAAGGTTATTTTTGTGTTTTTAAAAAAAGGTAAAATTTTGATTTAATTTTAATTTTTTTTTTATGGTAAGGTAGCTACCTTTGCAAATTTTTAAAAATTTTATTTTTTAAAAAAAAAGTTTTATTTTGAAATAAAGACTAAATCTTAGTTAAGGTTATTTTTGTGTTTTTAAAAAAAGGTAAAATTTTGATTTAATTTTAATTTTTTTTTATGGTAAGGTAGCTACCTTTGCAAATTTTTAAAAATTTTATTTTTTAAAAAAAAAGTTTTATTTTGAAATAAAGACTAAATCTTAGTTAAGGTTATTTTTGTGTTTTTAAAAAAAGGTAAAATTTTGATTTAATTTTAATTTTTTTTTATGGTAAGGTAGCTACCTTTGCAAATTTTTAAAAATTTTATTTTTTAAAAAAAAAGTTTTATTTTGAAATAAAGACTAAATCTTAGTTAAGGTTATTTTTTTGTTTTTAAAAAAAGGTAAAATTTTGATTTAATTTTAATTTTTTTTTATGGTAAGGTAGCTATCTTTGCAAATTTTTAAAAATTTTATTTTTTAAAAAAAAAGTTTTATTTTGAAATAAAGACTAAATCTTAGTTAAGGTTATTTTTGTGTTTTTAAAAAAAGGTAAAATTTTGATTTAATTTTAATTTTTTTTTATGGTAAGGTAGCTACCTTTGCAAATTTTTAAAAATTTTATTTTTTAAAAAAAAAGTTTTATTTTGAAATAAAGACTAAATCTTAGTTAAGGTTATTTTTTTGTTTTTAAAAAAAGGTAAAATTTTGATTTAATTTTAATTTTTTTTTATGGTAAGGTAGCTACCTTTGCAAATTTTTAAAAATTTTATTTTTTAAAAAAAAAGTTTTATTTTGAAATAAAGACTAAATCTTAGTTAAGGTTATTTTTGTGTTTTTAAAAAAAGGTAAAATTTTGATTTAATTTTAATTTTTTTTTATGGTAAGGTAGCTACCTTTGCAAATTTTTAAAAATTTTATTTTTTAAAAAAAAAGTTTTATTTTGAAATAAAGACTAAATCTTAGTTAAGGTTATTTTTTTGTTTTTAAAAAAAGGTAAAATTTTGATTTAATTTTAATTTTTTTTTATGGTAAGGTAGCTATCTTTGCAAATTTTTAAAAATTTTATTTTTTAAAAAAAAAGTTTTATTTTGAAATAAAGACTAAATCTTAGTTAAGGTTATTTTTGTGTTTTTAAAAAAAGGTAAAATTTTGATTTAATTTTAATTTTTTTTTATGGTAAGGTAGCTACCTTTGCAAATTTTTAAAAATTTTATTTTTTAAAAAAAAAGTTTTATTTTGAAATAAAGACTAAATCTTAGTTAAGGTTATTTTTGTGTTTTTAAAAAAAGGTAAAATTTTGATTTAATTTTAATTTTTTTTTATGGTAAGGTAGCTACCTTTGCAAATTTTTAAAAATTTTATTTTTTAAAAAAAAAGTTTTATTTTGAAATAAAGACTAAATCTTAGTTAAGGTTATTTTTGTGTTTTTAAAAAAAGGTAAAATTTTGATTTAATTTTAATTTTTTTTTATGGTAAGGTAGCTACCTTTGCAAATTTTTAAAAATTTTATTTTTTAAAAAAAAAGTTTTATTTTGAAATAAAGACTAAATCTTAGTTAAGGTTATTTTTGTGTTTTTAAAAAAAGGTAAAATTTTGATTTAATTTTAATTTTTTTTTATGGTAAGGTAGCTACCTTTGCAAATTTTTAAAAATTTTATTTTTTAAAAAATTATTTATAAATAATATATTATTTTTATATTGAAAATATAATGTTTTATTTTAAACTAATAAATATTTAAAGATTAAACATTAATAATGCTTTAAAAGATAGTTAGCAGCTTCTTTTTTAAAAATCTTTTTAATTGGAATTTTTTTTTCAATATTATTATTAACAGTAATAAACCTCTATTTTGGTTTCAATTAAAAATAAGGATTAAAAAAATCTATTATTAAGTCGAAATTAATATGTAATTTATTACTTCTTATTTAAGATAAATTATAAAATAATTTTTAAAAGCAAATTAAATGTTATAAATTTTAACTATTATCCTTTAAATTTTTCAATTTAATGATCCAAATTTTCATTCATAAAAAATAGTAATAATTATAAATATAAAAAAAATAATAAACATTAAATTAAAGTAAATTATGTTTGAAATCTTAAAGTTTAAAATTATTGGTATAATAATTGAAATTTCGATATCAAAAATTAAAAAAATAATTGCAATTAAATAAAAATTTAATGAAAATGGGATTCGTGATTTATTAAATGGGTCAAAACCACATTCAAAGGGTGCTGACTTATTATAATTAAATTTTATTTTTATATTAATTATAATTATTAGTATAAAAAGAATTATTAAAATAATAAATATTACAATTATTGAAATTAAATTTAATATAATTATTTTATTTAAATTTTAAACTTTTTGATTGGAAATCAAATATACTAATTTATATTAATAAAATTAATTATTTCATCAATAAAAAGTTATATAAAGAAATAGTCAAATGATATCAATAAAATGTCAATATCAAGCTCCTAATTCAAATCTGATATGATGAATATGAGAAAAGTGAAGTTTAATTATTCGTATAAGATTGATAATTAAAAAAATTGTTCCGATAATTACATGTAAACCATGAAATCCTGTTGCTATATAAAAAGAAGAACCAAAAATTGAATCTGAGAATGTAAATGTAGCTTGTTTATATTCTAATATTTGAAGTATTAGAAAGTAGATACTTAAAATAATTGTTAAATTTATAAAAATGATAGTTTTTTTTTTAGAATTATTAAGTAAGTAAAGATGAGCTAAAGTAACAGTAAAACTTGATGTTAATAAAATAATTGTATTTAATAAAGGAATTAATAATGGATTGAAAAATATAATATTTTTTGGTGGTCAATTTAGTCCTAGTTCAATTGATGGTGCTAAAGAATTGTGTAGAAAATTTCAAAAAAAAGAAATAAATAAAAATATTTCAGAGATAATAAATAAGATTATTCTAAATTTGATTAAATTTATAATATAAAAATTATGATTACCTTGAAATGTTCTTTCTCGAATTACATCTCGTCATCATAAGATAGAAATACTAATAATTATTAGTAGATTAAATAATGATATTATATTTATTTTAAAATTTATAATTATAATATTAGAAATTATTAAATTAAATGTATTAAATGCTATTAAGATAGGTCATGGACTTAATCTTAAAATAAAATATGGTTGATTAATTTTTATCATTATTCACTAGAGTATAAAGATGAAAGAATTGAGAATACATAACTTTGAATTAAAGCTACGCATAATTCAAAAATTATTATAAATATTTGAATAAAAATAATAATAATTATAAGTGAATTAAAATTTAATAGAGTTATTAATAAATGTCCTGCAATTAAATTAGCTGTTAAACGAATAGAAAGAGATATTGGTCGAATAATAATTCTTATTGTTTCAATAATTGTTATTAATGGGGCTAGGTAAATTGGTGTATTTAAAGGAATCAAGTGTGCAATTATATTTTTAGTGTTTTTACAAGTTGACAAAATAATAAAAAATATTCAAAATGGAATAGCTAAAGTAACAGAAAATACTATATGACTTGATGATGAAAAAATATATGGGAATAAGCTAAAAAAATTATTAAGTAGAATAAATATAAAAAGTGAAATAAATAAAAATGCAGGAGATTTAGTTTTTTTTATTTTATAAAGTATTAGTATTTCATTGTTTAGTATATTAAATATTTTAAATAATAATCAGTTTATTCGATTTGGTAAGATTCATAAAAAGTTTGGTATAAATAAAATGATTAAAAGAGTTCTGATTCAATTTATTTCTAAATTAAAAATTGTTGTTGATGGGTCAAAAATATTAAATAAATTTGTTGTAATTTTTTATGTTATTTTTTTTAAAAAAATTAATTTTTAAGTTTTTAATAAAATTAAAATATAGTAAGTTTATGATTACATAAAATGTAGAAAAAAAAAATAAGAATAAAATTAATCAATTAATTGGTGCTATTTGAGGAATTAAGTGATATTAATAAATAATTTTAATTTGACAAATTAATGTTATGCTTTAACTAATCTCTTTCATTAGAAGTAATTGCTAATTTACTATATTTTGATTTAAGAGATCATTACTTTGCTTTTCAGTCATCTAATGAATTAAAAATTTTTAATTCAATAAATAAATTTATTTAAATTAATTGATTCAATTTGAATAGGTATAAATCTGTGATTAATACCACAAATTTCTGAGCATTGTCCAAAGTATATTCCTGGTCGATTTATAAAAAGATTAATTTGATTTATTCGTCCTGGGATTGCATCAATTTTAATAGCTAAACTTGGAATTGTTCATGAATGAATTACATCGTCTGACGAAATTAAGAGTCGAATATTAAATTTAAATGGGATAATAGTTTTATTATCTACTTCAATTAATCGAAAATTTTCTTTATTTAATTCATTTATTATATAAGATTCAAATTCAATATTTGAAAAATCTGAATATTCATATGATCAGAATCATTGATGACCAAAAATTTTAATTGTTAAAATTGGGCATTTAATTTCATCTATTAAGTATAGTAGGTGAAGTGAAGGTATAGCAATAAAAATTAAAATAATTGGTGGAGTTGTAGTTCAGATAAATTCAATTATTTGATTTTCAGAGATTTTAATATTAATAAATTTATTTTTTATAATAAAAATTATTATATAAGTAATTGTTGTTATAATTATAATAATAATGAAAATTGTATGATCGTGAAAAAAAATTAATTGTTCTATTAGTGGTGAATTACTATTTTGAAATCTTAGTTTTATTCAAGTTATAATTTCTAAAAAAAGATTATTCTTTATAAATGAATTTTAAGTTCATTGCATATAGTTTCTGCCATATTAGAAATTAATAATTAGAGGTAATTCTGAATATGAATGTTCTAAGGGTGGTAAATTATGAATTCATTCAATAGAATTTCTTAAATTTAATTTAAAAATAGTTGTTTTTTTTAAAAAAATTCTATTTCAAATACAATAAATTAAAATAATAATTCTAAATGTTGAAATTATTGAACCAATTGATGAAATTATATTTCATAGTAAAAAATTATTTGGGTAATCTGTGTATCGTCGAGGTATACCATTTAAACCTAAAAAATGTTGGGGGAAGAAAGTTATATTTACCCCAATAAATATTAAAATGAATTGAATTTTTAAAATAAAATTATTTATTGAAAATCCAGTGAAAATTGGGAATCAATGAATTAAACTAGCAATAATAGCAAATACAATTCCTATTGATAATACATAGTGGAAATGAGCTACTACATAGTAAGTATCGTGAAGAATGATATCAATAGATGAATTAGCAAGAATTACTCCTGTCAATCCTCCAATTGTGAATAAAAAAATAAAACCTAAAGATCAAATTGTGGAAGGTGAAAAATTAATTTTAGATCCATAAATAGTAGCTAATCATCTAAAAATTTTAATTCCTGTTGGAATTGCAATAATTATAGTTGCTGATGTAAAATATGCTCGTGTATCAACGTCTATTCCAATTGTAAATATATGATGTGCTCATACAATAAATCCTAATAATCCAATAGTTAGTATAGCATAGATTATACTAATATTACCGAATGTTTCGTTTTTATTACTTTCTTGACTAATAATATGTGAAATTAATCCAAATCCGGGTAAAATTAAAATATATACTTCTGGATGTCCAAAAAATCAGAATAAATGTTGATAAAGAATTGGATCTCCTCCTCCTGCAGGGTCAAAGAATGATGTATTTAAATTACGATCAGTAAGAAGTATAGTAATTGCACCAGCTAAAACAGGTAAGGATAAAATTAATAATATAGCTGTAATTAAAATTGATCAAGGGAATAATGGAATTTGATTTAATTTTATATTATTAGGTATTATATTTAAAATTGTACAAATAAAATTAATTGCTCCTAAAATTGATGAGATTCCTGCTAAATGTAGAGAAAAAATTGTTAAATCAACTGAAATATTATTATGAGCAATATTATTAGATAAAGGGGGATAAATTGTTCATCCTGTTCCTGTTCCGTTATTAATTATAAAACTACAAATTATTATTATTAATGAAGGAGGTAATAATCAAAATCTAATATTATTTAATCGTGGGAATGATATATCAGGGCATCCTATTATTATAGGAATTAATCAATTTCCAAAACCACCAATAACAATTGGTATAGTTATAAAAAAAATTATAATAAAAGCGTGAATTGTAACAATTACATTATATAATTGATTATTATTAATAATTGAATTAATTTGACTTAGTTCTAGTCGAATTAAGATTCTAAGGGATGAACCAATTATACCTGATCAAATACCAAATAAAAAATATAAAGTTCCAATATCTTTATGATTAGTTGAAAAGATTCATTTTATAGATAAAATGGCTGATAATAGGTTATAAATTGTAAATTTATATATAGATTTAAAAAATCTTTTTATCAATAACTTTATATTCAAATTCTATGATATTAAATTGCAAATTTAAAGGTATTAATTATTTTAATTAAGGTTTAAAAAAAAATATTTTTAATTTTGAAGATTAATAGTTTAATTTAACTTAAAACCTTAATAAATAAATAAATAACTAAAAAATAATCTAAAGAAGTTAATAAATATTAATAAGTTGTAATTATTTTTTTTTAATTGAAGATATCATTTATTGAATAAGTTAAAATTAAATAATATGAAATAAGTTATTTTAATATAAAAATATAAATTTAAAATTGTTAATATAATTAATATTATTATAATTAAATATAAATTATTATAAATTAAGTTTTTGATTAATATTCATTTTATTAAAAACCCAATTATAGGTGGTAATCCTATAATTGAAAAAATTAATATTATTAAATTTAGTTTAAAGAAAAAATTTAAATTAAAAAATTTTATTTGATTAATATAATTAATATTATAATTATTTAAAATTTTAATAATTAAAAAATTTAAAATTGAGTAAATTAAAAAATAATTGATTCATAATTTATTATTTATTAAAATTGCAAATAGTATTCATGTTGAATTATTGATTGAAGATATTGCTAAGATTTTACGTATAGAATTTTGATTTATTCCAAAAATTGAGTTTATTGAAATTAAAATAATTAAGAAAATTAAATTTTTATCAATATTTAGATATGAAATTAAAACAAATGGGGAAATTTTTTGTCAAGTTATTATTAATAGGCATGAAAATCAATTTAATCCTTCTATTATTGAAGGTAATCATAAGTGAAAAGGTATTAATCTTAATTTTATTAATAGTGGTAAAATAATTAAAATATTACTATTATTTATAAAAAAAAAATTTTTATTAATTAAGAAAATTAATAATAAAATTGAAGCAAAAGCTTGAATTAAGAAATATTTTATTGTAGCTTCAATAGAGTAAATTGATGATTTAAAATTTAAAATAGGAATAATTGAGAATAAGTTTAATTCTAACCCTATTCATATTGAAAGTCAATTAGATGCTGAAATTGATATTAAAGTTCTAAATATTAATATAATTAAAAATATTATTTTTGTTAAATTTAAATTTATCAGAAAAAAGAATATTATTCTATATTTGAAGTATGAATCCAAAAGCTTAATTTAGCTTATTTTTCTAATTTACTTATACTTAAGTGTTTATGCATATAAATTTTTGAAATTTATGGATTAGTTTAATTCTTAAAGTATAATAAAAGTATATATAATACATGATTTACTCTATCAAAGTAACCCTTTTTCAGGCATTTTATTTTTAAAATATTATTTAATAAAAAAATGTTTATTGGTTTATAAATGTATTAGAAAAAATATCAGAAAATTTTTTAAAAAAAAATATTTTAATGAGGCATGACGTTTCTATTTATCTGAAAAGGGGGGCTATGCCCCTCCAAAAAAAAAAAGAAGGAAGAAGAGTATATAGAGGATTTATAAATATGTATAGTAGTATACATATATAGACTTCATATGTATATAGTATATATATATAATATAAATATACATCTATATAGCTTATATATTTATATATATATATATATATATATATATAAATCCTTATATGATGTTAATAATCTATACATTTAATATATATATATATATATTAATATATAAATCCTTATATGAATATATATAGATATTTATTGTATATATATATATATAAGAGGTAAAGAAGAAAAGTATTAGTTATTTTATATTAATAATATTAATTTGATTAAAATAATTAATTTAAGTAATTATATTTAAAAACAGAAACTAATAAATTGTATTAAAATTTAGATTTAAAATTTAAATAGTATTATAATTAAAAAATATTAGAATTAAAGTTAAAATAATTAATTTAAGTAATTATATTTAAAAAACAGAAACTAATAAATTGTATTAAAATTTAGATTTAAAATTTAAATAGTATTATAATTAAAAAATATTAGAATTAAAGTTAAAATAATTCAGTTAATTATTTAAATTTTGATTTAATTTATTTATTTAAAATTTATAATATTATAAAACCGTATTATTTTAATTTTACTAATAATTATAATTTATTTTGTTATAAAATTTTATTTAATTAAAAAGATACATGAAATTTTTTGATTGTTAATAATTTCTTAAAGGATTTTAATTATTCTCAGTATTAAGTATTAAATATTAAAGAAATTTAGATTTAATTATTAATTTAAGTATAAACTAAATATGTGCCAGCAGTTGCGGTTAAACATAATATACAAATAAAATAGTTTGGTTATTAGTATTAAATATAATTTATAATTTAATTTTTTTTTAAAAAGTAAAATTTAATTAAATATTATTATTATAATTATTTTATTCTATTAAATTTTATTTAAAACTAGGATTAGATACCCTATTATAAAAATTTAAATTAATTTACTAAAAAATTAATAGTTATGTTCTTTAAATTTAAAAAATTTGGCGGTATTTTAGTCTTATTAGAGGAACCTGTTTATTAATTGATAATCCACGATTAATTTTACTTATTTAATTAATTCATATATCGCTGTCATGAATATATTAAAAAATTTATTTTCTTTATTTATTATTATAATTTATGTTAAGTCAAGATGTGGTTTATAAATAAGAATATAATGGGTTACATTAAATTTTATTTTTGGATTTTAAATGAAAATTAAAATGAAATTGGATTTAATAGTAAATTTATTTATTTTGTTAATATGAAGAAAGATCTAAAATATGTACATATTGCCCGTCATTCTTATTAAAAATAAGACAAGTCGTAACAAAGTAAATGTACTGGAAAGTGTATTTAGAAAGATTAAATAAATATCTAAATTTAAGTATATCATTTACAATGATAAGATGTTGTTAAACTTTATTTAAATTTATTTTATTAATATAATAATTTTTATTTGATTTTTTATAAAAATAATTTATTTATTTAAGGTTTTAGTATTTATTAAAAATTAATTTATAGATTTATAGTTTAATAGTATTGTGAAAGAAATAATTAAATTTATAAAAGAATTAATTTAGTACCTTTTGTATCAGGGTTGATTAAAATTTTTAATTTTTTTTTAAATTCTCAAAATTTATAGAGTTAATTTTATTATTAATTTATTGTGTTATAAATATTTATAAAATAATATTAGTTTTGAAATTTAATTCGTTATATTATATTTAGTTATTTAAGATTTAAATTTAATTTAAAATTTTAAAAGTTATTTTGATTTTGTTGATTAATATTTTAAATTTAAATTATTTTAGGGATAAGCTTGAAATTTTTATATAATAATTTATTTATTTTAATAATTTATAGGAATAGAAATTTTTATTTAAGTTTGTAAAAATTTATTATTTATTTATTTTTAATTTATTATAAATTATTTATTATTAATATTAAATTTTATTAATGAATATTTAATTAATAGTAATAATGATTAAATTAGTATAATTTACATTTATAAATTATGAATTCGGCAAAAATTATTTTCATCTGTTTAACAAAAACATTGTATTAAGTTTAATTTAATATAGGATCTGCTCAATGATTTATTAAATAGCTGCAGTATTTTGACTGTGCAAAGGTAGCATAATAATTAGTCTTTTAATTGAGGACTTGTATGAAAGATTTGATGAGAAATAAACTTTATTATTTATATAATTAAAATTTTATTTTTAAGTAAAAAAGCTTAAATTATTTAAAGGGACGATAAGACCCTATAAAACTTTATAAATTTTAATTTTAATTTTTTTGGTTTTATAAATATTTTATTTTTATAATTTATTTTATTGGGGTGATAAAAAAAATTAATAAACTTTTTTTAAAATTTAACATTATTTAATGAATTTTTGAATTAAAATTTTTAATTAAAGGAAAAAGTTACTTTAGGGATAACAGCGTAATTAATTTTTTAAGTCCAAATTTAAAAATTAGTTTGCGACCTCGATGTTGAATTAAGATTAATCTTAGGTGCAAAATTTTAAGTATTAGGTCTGTTCGACCTTTAAATTCTTACATGATTTGAGTTCAAACCGGTGTAAGCCAGGTTGGTTTCTATCTTTTAAAAATTAATTTGTTTTAGTACGAAAGGATTAAATAATTAAATTAAATTTTTATTAAATGAATAAAAATAATTTAACTATTTTGGCAGATAATTGTGTTAAATTTAGAATTTAATTATATAATTTTTATTATAGATAGTAATTTTTATATTTGTTATAATTATTAATTTTTTGATTTTATTTTTAATAGTTTTTATAAGAGTTGCTTTTTTTACTTTATTAGAGCGTAAAGTTTTAGGTTATATTCAATTACGTAAAGGTCCGAATAAGTTTTTGATTAAAGGTATTTTTCAACCTATAGGTGATGGGTTAAAATTATTTTTTAAAGAAGTTAATTATCCGAGTAATATAAATTTTTTTATTTTTATAATTTCTCCTTTATTGGGTTTATTAATTTCAATTTTTTTTTGATTTATTTATCCTTATATTGGTATGAACTATATTATAGGATTTGGTTTAATTTATATATTTTGTTGTTCAAGTTTAATAGTTTATATTTTTTTAATAATTAGATGATCTTCGAATTCTAATTATTCAGTTTTAGGTATAATTCGGTTTATTTCTCAAATGATTTCATATGAAGTTAGAATAATAATTATTATTATAAATTTAATATTTTTAATTAATAGTTTTAATTTAAATGATTTTTATATCTATCAAATTAATTTAAAATTTTTTTTTTTTCTTTTTTTTTTGTTTATTTTATTATTAATTAGATTTTTAGCTGAAATAAATCGTTCTCCTTTTGATTTTTCTGAGGGTGAATCAGAATTAGTTTCTGGATTTAATATTGAATTTAGAAGTTTATCTTTTATTTTTATTTTTATATCTGAATATATAAGAATTATATTTATAGGGATACTATTATGTGAAATGTTTTTTGGTTTGATAATAAATAAATTTTATTTAAATATTTTTATTTTGATTTTTATATTTATAGTTATTTGATTACGTGGGTTTTTACCACGATTTCGTTATGATAAATTAATATATTTAGTTTGGAAATTAATTTTACCTTTGTCTTTATTTTTATTTGTCTTTAATTTTTCTATTAAATTATTTAACTTATATCATTAATTTAAGTATTAAGTTAATAGAATTAAATTCTATTTTTTATTTTCAAAATAAATATTTTAAATAAATTAATTAACTAAATTAATAATTTATCTCATAACTTTATGATATAAAAGTTAATGAAAAAGTAAGAAAAATAAATTGTTGTAAAAATTTGCCCTGTTGTAATAAATGGGTATTCAACTGGTTGTATCCCAATTCAGGTTAAAATAAAAAATGTTATAATAAATATTCAGAATAAAAATTTATTTAATGGGTAAAATTTATTTCTTAAAAAATTTTTATTGTTTAATATAGGTAAGATTAATAAAATTAAAATTGAAAGTATTAAAGCAATAACCCCTCCTAATTTATTAGGGATTGCTCGTAAAATTGAATAAGAAAATAAAAAATATCATTCTGGTTGAATGTGATTTGGTGTAATTATTGAATTTGCTATAATAAAATTATTGTGATCATTTAGTAGGTATGGAAAAATTAAAGCTAAAATAAAAAATATTCATATAAATATGATTAATCCAATTAAATCTTTAATTAGAAAATATGGAGAAAAAGTAATTTTATCAAAATTTCTATTAATTCCTAGTGGATTATTAGAACCTGTTAAATGAAGAAAGAATAAGTGAATAAAAGTAAATAAAATAATAATAAATGGTAAAATAAAATGGATTGAGAAAAATCGTGTTAATGTAGCATTATTAATTGAGAATCCCCCTCAAATTCAAATAACAATTGAATTTCCTAAATAAGGAATTGCTGATAATAAATTTGTGATTACTGTTGCCCCCCAAAATGATATTTGTCCTCATGGTAATACATAACCTACAAATGCTGTTATT
The DNA here is from genome assembly GCF_020882245.1 of Rhopalosiphum padi. Lineage (NCBI taxonomy): Eukaryota > Metazoa > Arthropoda > Insecta > Hemiptera > Aphididae > Rhopalosiphum > Rhopalosiphum padi. The sequence continues at coordinate 172,791 of NW_026869996.1, read as the reverse complement.
ATTGTTAATAATAATAAAATTACTCCAATAATTCATGTTATTTTAAAGTTGAAAGAATTTATATAGATACCTCGTCTAATATGAATATAAATTATAATAAAAAATATAGAAGCCCCATTTGCATGGAAAGATCGGATTAATCATCCAAAGTTAATATTTCGATTTATATTAATAATTCTTTGAAAAGCTAAATTAATATCTGTTTTATAATGGAAGGCTAAAAATAATCCTGTTAAAATTTGATTAATTAAACAAATTATTAATAAAGATCCAAAATTTCATATAAAACTAATTCTAGCTGGTGTAGGTAAATTTAATATTGGGGATAAAGTTTTTAGTATATTTTTTTTCATTAATTATTTTTTTGTCGAATTGGTCCTTTATTAATTTTTAGTATTCAAATAATTAAAATTAATATAAAAAAAAGGATTAAGATAATTAAATAAATTATTAAATTATTTGGTATTATGAATATATTTAATAAATTAAAATTATCTTCAAATATAAATTTATTTTCATAATTGAAATTTTCAAGATTGAGATTTAATTTTAAATAAAAGATTAACATTAAAATTAATGTTAATTTATAAATTATAATTTTATAATTTTTATTAATATTTAATTCATTAAAAGCAATTCTTGAAATATATAAAAAAATAATTATTAATCCTCCAATGTATAAGATAAATACTATAAATGAAATTCATGCTGTTTTAGTAATTATATTAATTATTAATGTTAAAGTTATAGTTTGAATTAAAATGATTAAGTTTGATCTAATTGGTGATTTTATTATAGTTAATAAAATTGCTATGGTTAAATTAGTTAATAAAATAAATTTTAAAATTCAGTATATATTTTAATTAAAATATTAATTTTGGAGATTAATGATAATATGTATATATTTATACTGATTTATTTTAAATAATTTTATAATTTTGATTTACAATATCAATGTTTTTTTTAAACTATTAAAATGATAAATTTATTTATTTTAGTATTAATATTTATATTATTTTCTGGAGTTTTATTTTATATTTTTAATTTTAATCATTTATTAATAATACTTTTAGGATTAGAATATTTATTATTAATTTTATCTTTATTATTTTTATTAAATTTAATAATATTTATTAAACAATATGTTTTATTATTAATTTTTTTTATTTTTTGTATTAGTGAAAGAGTTTTAGGTTTAACAATTTTGATTTTAATAGTTCGTATATATGGTAATGATTACTTAAAGTCATTAATAATTTTACAATGTTAATAATTTTAATATTAATTTTATTTAGTATGATTTTTTTTAGTCTTAATTTTAAAAGATGATGATTAGCCCAGAATTTTTTTTTTTTTTTTTTTTTTTTTTATATATTTCAAGATACCTATGTTTAATTATTTTTTAAATGTTAGTTATTTATTTGGTATAGATATATTTTCTTATTTGATATTTATATTAGGTGTTTGAATTATTAGATTAGTTTATATTTCTAGATTTAGTCTTAAGAATAATTATTTAAAGTATTTTAATTTTTTAATATTTATTTTTATTATTATTTTTTATTTTTGTTTTTTTAGAAATAATTTTATTTTATTTTATATTTTTTATGAAATTAATTTAATTCCTGTTATTATTTTAATTTATGGTTGAGGTTATCAATATGAGCGTTTTAAGGCTGGTTTTTATTTATTTATTTATATAATTTTTTTTTCTTTACCTTTTTTTTCTTGTTTATTGAGTTTAAATAATTTTAATTTTATATTTATATATTATTATGATTACTTATATAATTTAAATTTTTATTATTATTTATTTTTAATAATAATTTTTTTAGTTAAGATACCTTTATTTATATTTCATATTTGACTTCCAAAGGCTCATGTTGAGGCTCCTATTAGTGGTTCAATAATTTTAGCTGGGATTATATTAAAATTAGGTGGTTTTGGTATTTATCATGTTTTAATATTAGTTTTTAAAGTTAACTTAAAATTTAATTATTTATTTATTTCTTTATGTTTATTAGGTATATTGGTTTTAAGATTAGTTTGTTTTTTTCAGAGAGACTTAAAAATTTTGATTGCTTATTCTTCTGTTGTTCATATAGCTTTAGTAATTATTGGGTTTTTAACTTTAAATAATTGTGGTTATTTTGGTTCATTAATTTTAATATTTGGCCATGGTTTATGTTCTTCTGGTTTATTTTGTTTAAGAAATATTTGTTATTTACGTTTTAAAAGTCGAAGTTTATTTTTAAATAAGGGTTTAATTAATATTTATCCTGTTTTATCATTTTGGTGATTTTTATTATGTTCTTCAAATATATCTTTTCCCCCATCTTTAAATTTATTTGGTGAATTATTTTTATTAATTAGTTTAATAATTTGATTAGATTATTTTTATATATTATATTTTTTAATTATAATTTTAATATTTTTATATAGTTTATATTTATATTTATATACTCAATATGGTAAATTATTTTTTAATATAAATTATTTAGTTTATATTAATTTAAGAGAATATATATTATTATTTATGCATTGAGTTCCATTAAATTTAATTTTTTTAATTATAGAATTATTTTGTTATTTAAATAGTTTATTTAAAATATTAATTTGTGGAATTAAAGATTATATTTTTATATTTAAATAATTAAATTTAATTTTTTTTTTTTTTTTTTTTTTTTTTTATTTTATTTTATTTGTAGTTTTTTTTATTATAGGTTTATTAATGATTTATTTTGATAAATTTTATTTTATTGAATATATATTTTTTTTTTTTAATTCTTGTATAGTTTTATATGTTATTTTAATAGATTGAATATCTTTAATATTTATTTCTTTTGTTTTTTTAATTTCTTCTATAATTTTATTATATAGTATAGAATATATAAATTATGATTTTAATAAGAGTCGATTTTTAATATTAATAAATTTTTTTATTATATTTATATTTTTTTTGGTTATTAGTCCTAATTTGATTAGAATTTTATTAGGTTGGGATGGTTTAGGGATGGTTTCTTTTTGTTTAGTTGTTTTTTATCAAAATAAAAAATCTTATAGTTCAGGTTTAGTAACAGTTATTTTAAATCGTTTAGGTGATTTATTTATTATTATATCTATAATTTGAATATTAAATTTTGGTTCTTGAAATTTTATTTTAATTGATTATTATGTTAATTTAAATTATTTATTTTTTATTATATTGATAATTATAATAGCTTCTTTAACTAAGAGAGCTCAGATTCCTTTTTCTTCTTGACTTCCTTTAGCTATAGCAGCCCCTACTCCTGTTTCTTCATTAGTTCATTCTTCTACTTTAGTTACTGCTGGTATTTACTTAATAATTCGTTTTAATGAAATTTTTTTAAATTTTTCTTTTTTAAATTATTTAATAGTAATTTCTTGTTTGACAATATTAATAGCTGGTTTGAATGCAATTTTTGAATTTGATTTAAAGAAAATTATTGCTTTTTCTACTTTAAGACAAATAAGATTTATATTTATAATTTTATGTTTAGGTAAAATTGATATATGTTTTTTTTATTTATTAATACATGCTTTATTTAAATCTATAATATTTTTAAGAGCTGGGATTTTAATTTTAAATATAAATAATAATCAAGATATTCGTAAAATGGGTGGTTTAATTGATTATTTACCTTTTTGTGGTTTAATTTTTATATTTACTTTAATGTCTTTATGTGGTTTTCCTTTTTTTTGTAGTTTTTATTCAAAGGATTTAATTTTTGAATATTTTTTAATAATAAATTTAAATTTTTTTTTTTTTTTTTTTTTTTTA
>NW_026869996.1:141009-168489 GCF_020882245.1 Rhopalosiphum padi | reverse complement strand
TAAATTAGAATCCTTTTAATTATACAGTGGTACAGGTTTCAAGAGATTAACTTGAGAATTGTGTGTTTTATAAGCAGTTCAAAACATAAATAATTAATATACGTCAAAATTATCATACAAAATCATGTTTTATAGTGTTTATGAAGAATCAGCTTACATAATATCTATAGAAGTTAATAATAGTAAATTAGAATCATTTTCTTAATATAGTGGTCCAGGTTTCAAGAGATTAACTTGAGAATTGTGTGTTTTATTAGCAGTTCAAAAAATAAATATATATTATTCGTCAAAAATATCATATAAAATCATGTTTTATAGTTTTTATGAAGTACCTGCTTAAATGAGATGTATACAAGTTAATAATAATAAATTAGAATCATTTTCTTAATATAGTGGTCCAGGTTTCAAGAGATTAACTTGAGAATTGTGTGTTTTATAAGCAGTTCAATACATATATAATTAATATACGTGAAAATTATCATATAAAATCATGTTTTATAGTGTTTATGAAAAATCTGCTTAAATGAGATGTATACAAGTTAATAATAATAAATTAGAATCATTTTCTTAATATAGTGGTCCAGGTTTCAAGAGATTAACTTGAGAATTGTGTGTTTTATAAGCAGTTCAAAAAATGAATTTTTAATATTCGTCAAAATTATCATATAAAATCATGTTTTATAGCGTTATTGAAGTATCAGCTTAAATGAAATGTATGCTAGTTAATAATAATAAATTAGAATCATTTTCTTAATATAGTGGTCCAGGTTTCAAGAGATTAACTTGAGAATTGTGTGTTTTATAAGCAGTTCAATACATATATAATTAATATACGTGAAAATTATCATATAAAATCATGTTTTATAGTGTTTATGAAAAATCTGCTTAAATGAGATGTATACAAGTTAATAATAATAAATTAGAATCATTTTCTTAATATAGTGGTCCAGGTTTCAAGAGATTAACTTGAGAATTGTGTGTTTTATAAGCAGTTCAAAAAATGAATTTTTAATATTCGTCAAAATTATCATATAAAATCATGTTTTATAGCGTTATTGAAGTATCAGCTTAAATGAAATGTATGCTAGTTAATAATGGTAAATTAGAATAATTTTTTTAATCTAATGGTCTGACTTTCATGACACTAACTTGAGAATTCACTGTTTTATAAGCAGTTAAAAATATGAATTTAAAATACGAGTCAAAATAATCATAAAAAAACATGTTTTATAGTGTTTATGAAGTATCAGCTTATATGATATATATGGAAGTTGGTAATGGTAAATAAGAATCATATACTTAATCTAATGGTCTGGATTTCATGACACTAACTTTTTGTTACACTAATATTAATTGACTATCAATTATATTCAATATCCATTACTCGTACTATGCATAAAACTATTATTATTATCAGGATCGTCCAGTCCATTTTCAACGTAGGATGTTGAAACTTTCCCATGTGGTAGAAATGGTAATTCATGTTTCAATATGTCCTGAGTATATCTGGTGTACAGCCATCTAAAAAAAAATAGTAAGTTAAATATGTATAATGGTTGGAGGACAAAACGTCACTACTAGATACCATAAGGAGAACGACAATTTTTATATAACAACTAGTACGTGGACAACACTGAGTAATTCAGAAAAGGAAACTATCAAAACATAAACTAACAGACAAACTTCATTTTTATACAAAATACATGAAAGGAATTTACAATTGAAACTTAAATACAAAAACGAATGTAGAACTGCAAAACATAGATAACAGATGATAATAAATAATAATTATGATAAGCCATAAAAGATAGTACAAATGTACCAGAATGGTTTGTAGAAGGAATTCAAATGTATTATGAGTGTAACTAAAGAATACATTTGTACAACTGAAAATCGCTCCTTTTCAATACGAAAAAATGTTAAGTTGTATTATGCGTCAAAATTAACTTATAAAATCATATTTTATAGTTTTTATGAAGTAAAAATATCAGGTAATATGAAAAAAATGAAAGTTAAAAATTATAAATTAGAATCATTTTCTTGATCTAGTAGTCAAGGATCAAGACATATACTTGTGTTAACTTCGGGCATAAAATATGAACAATTCGTTTATAATATCAAAAATCTTAATTAATAAATAACGAGTAGACTCAAAATCTAAGTAAATACAACGACCCGTCACGATACACAGCAGTACGGTGAACGCCACACAACTATCTAGTTTCGTTCTGAGGCGATTCGGCCGACGGATGTCGTCCCTACTACGGCGACGCTCACGCCCTCTGTTGGTGTATACATTTAATTTTTGACTGTTTTATAAGCAGATTAAAATAGGTATTCATAATATTTCTAAAACTTATCATATAAAATCATGTTTTATAGTGTTTATGAAAAATCTGCTTAAATGAGATGTATGCAAGTTAATAATAATAAATTAGAATCCTTTTAATTATACAGTGGTACAGGTTTCAAGAGATTAACTTGAGAATTGTGTGTTTTATAAGCAGTTCAAAACATAAATAATTAATATACGTCAAAATTATCATACAAAATCATGTTTTATAGCGTTTATGAAGAATCAGCTTACATAATATCTATAGAAGTTAATAATAGTAAATTAGAATCATTTTCTTAATATAGTGGTCCAGGTTTCAAGAGATTAACTTGAGAATTGTGTGTTTTATAAGCAGTTCAAAAAATAAATATATATTATTCGTCAAAATTATCATATAAAATCATGTTTTATAGTGTTTATGAAAAATCTGCTTAAATGAGATGTATACAAGTTAATAATAATAAATTAGAATCATTTTCTGAATATAGTGGTCCAGGTTTCAAGAGATTAACTTGAGAATTGTGTGTTTTATAAGCAGTTCAATACATATATAATTAATATACGTGACAATTATCATATAAAATCATGTTTTATAGTGTTTATGAAAAATCTGCTTAAATGAGATGTATACAAGTTAATAATAATAAATTAGAATCATTTTCTTAATATAGTGGTCCAGGTTTCAAGAGATTAACTTGAGAATTGTGTGTTTTATAAGCAGTTCAAAAAATAAATATATATTATTCGTCAAAAATATCATATAAAATCATGTTTTATAATTTTTATGAAGTACCTGCTTAAATGAGATGTATGCAAGTTAATAATAATAAATTAGAATCATTTTCTTAATATAGTGGTCCAGGTTTCAAGAGATTAACTTGAGAATTGTGTGTTTTATAAGCAGTTCAAAAAATAAATATATATTATTCGTCAAAATTATCATATAAAATCATGTTTTATAGTGTTTATGAAAAATCTGCTTAAATGACATGTATGCAAGTTAATAATAATAAATTAGAATCATTTTCTTAATATAGTGGTCCAGGTTTCAAGAGATTAACTTGAGAATTGTGTGTTTTATAAGCAGTTCAAAAAATAAATATATATTATTCGTCAAAAATATCATATAAAATCATGTTTTATAGTTTTTATGAAGTACCTGCTTAAATGAGATGTATGCAAGTTAATAATAATAAATTAGAATCATTTTCTTAATATAGTGGTCCAGGTTTCAAGAGATTAACTTGAGAATTGTGTGTTTTATTAGCAGTTCAAAAAATAAATATATATTATTCGTCAAAAATATCATATAAAATCATGTTTTATAGTTTTTATGAAGTACCTGCTTAAATGAGATGTATACAAGTTAATAATAATAAATTAGAATCATTTTCTTAATATAGTGGTCCAGGTTTCAAGAGATTAACTTGAGAATTGTGTGTTTTATAAGCAGTTCAATACATATATAATTAATATACGTGAAAATTATCATATAAAATCATGTTTTATAGTGTTTATGAAAAATCTGCTTAAATGAGATGTATACAAGTTAATAATAATAAATTAGAATCATTTTCTTAATATAGTGGTCCAGGTTTCAAGAGATTAACTTGAGAATTGTGTGTTTTATAAGCAGTTCAAAAAATGAATTTTTAATATTCGTCAAAATTATCATATAAAATCATGTTTTATAGCGTTATTGAAGTATCAGCTTAAATGAAATGTATGCTAGTTAATAATGGTAAATTAGAATAATTTTTTTAATCTAATGGTCTGACTTTCATGACACTAACTTGAGAATTCACTGTTTTATAAGCAGTTAAAAATATGAATTTAAAATACGAGTCAAAATAATCATAAAAAAACATGTTTTATAGTGTTTATGAAGTATCAGCTTATATGATATATATGGAAGTTGGTAATGGTAAATAAGAATCATATACTTAATCTAATGGTCTGGATTTCATGACACTAACTTTTTGTTACACTAATATTAATTGACTATCAATTATATTCAATATCCATTACTCGTACTATGCATAAAACTATTATTATTATCAGGATCGTCCAGTCCATTTTCAACGTAGGATGTTGAAACTTTCCCATGTGGTAGAAATGGTAATTCATGTTTCAATATGTCCTGAGTATATCTGGTGTACAGCCATCTAAAAAAAAATAGTAAGTTAAATATGTATAATGGTTGGAGGACAAAACGTCACTACTAGATACCATAAGGAGAACGACAATTTTTATATAACAACTAGTACGTGGACAACACTGAGTAATTCAGAAAAGGAAACTATCAAAACATAAACTAACAGACAAACTTCATTTTTATACAAAATACATGAAAGGAATTTACAATTGAAACTTAAATACAAAAACGAATGTAGAACTGCAAAACATAGATAACAGATGATAATAAATAATAATTATGATAAGCCATAAAAGATAGTACAAATGTACCAGAATGGTTTGTAGAAGGAATTCAAATGTATTATGAGTGTAACTAAAGAATACATTTGTACAACTGAAAATCGCTCCTTTTCAATACGAAAAAATGTTAAGTTGTATTATGCGTCAAAATTAACTTATAAAATCATATTTTATAGTTTTTATGAAGTAAAAATATCAGGTAATATGAAAAAAATGAAAGTTAAAAATTATAAATTAGAATCATTTTCTTGATCTAGTAGTCAAGGATCAAGACATATACTTGTGTTAACTTCGGGCATAAAATATGAACAATTCGTTTATAATATCAAAAATCTTAATTAATAAATAACGAGTAGACTCAAAATCTAAGTAAATACAACGACCCGTCACGATACACAGCAGTACGGTGAACGCCACACAACTATCTAGTTTCGTTCTGAGGCGATTCGGCCGACGGATGTCGTCCCTACTACGGCGACGCTCACGCCCTCTGTTGGTGTATACATTTAATTTTTGACTGTTTTATAAGCAGATTAAAATAGGTATTCATAATATTTCTAAAACTTATCATATAAAATCATGTTTTATAGTGTTTATGAAAAATCTGCTTAAATGAGATGTATGCAAGTTAATAATAATAAATTAGAATCCTTTTAATTATACAGTGGTACAGGTTTCAAGAGATTAACTTGAGAATTGTGTGTTTTATAAGCAGTTCAAAACATAAATAATTAATATACGTCAAAATTATCATACAAAATCATGTTTTATAGCGTTTATGAAGAATCAGCTTACATAATATCTATAGAAGTTAATAATAGTAAATTAGAATCATTTTCTTAATATAGTGGTCCAGGTTTCAAGAGATTAACTTGAGAATTGTGTGTTTTATAAGCAGTTCAAAAAATAAATATATATTATTCGTCAAAATTATCATATAAAATCATGTTTTATAGTGTTTATGAAAAATCTGCTTAAATGAGATGTATACAAGTTAATAATAATAAATTAGAATCATTTTCTGAATATAGTGGTCCAGGTTTCAAGAGATTAACTTGAGAATTGTGTGTTTTATAAGCAGTTCAATACATATATAATTAATATACGTGACAATTATCATATAAAATCATGTTTTATAGTGTTTATGAAAAATCTGCTTAAATGAGATGTATACAAGTTAATAATAATAAATTAGAATCATTTTCTTAATATAGTGGTCCAGGTTTCAAGAGATTAACTTGAGAATTGTGTGTTTTATAAGCAGTTCAAAAAATAAATATATATTATTCGTCAAAAATATCATATAAAATCATGTTTTATAATTTTTATGAAGTACCTGCTTAAATGAGATGTATGCAAGTTAATAATAATAAATTAGAATCATTTTCTTAATATAGTGGTCCAGGTTTCAAGAGATTAACTTGAGAATTGTGTGTTTTATAAGCAGTTCAAAAAATAAATATATATTATTCGTCAAAATTATCATATAAAATCATGTTTTATAGTGTTTATGAAAAATCTGCTTAAATGAGATGTATGCAAGTTAATAATAATAAATTAGAATCATTTTCTTAATATAGTGGTCCAGGTTTCAAGAGATTAACTTGAGAATTGTGTGTTTTATAAGCAGTTCAAAAAATAAATATATATTATTCGTCAAAATTATCATATAAAATCATGTTTTATAGTGTTTATGAAAAATCTGCTTAAATGACATGTATGCAAGTTAATAATAATAAATTAGAATCATTTTCTTAATATAGTGGTCCAGGTTTCAAGAGATTAACTTGAGAATTGTGTGTTTTATAAGCAGTTCAAAAAATAAATATATATTATTCGTCAAAAATATCATATAAAATCATGTTTTATAGTTTTTATGAAGTACCTGCTTAAATGAGATGTATGCAAGTTAATAATAATAAATTAGAATCATTTTCTTAATATAGTGGTCCAGGTTTCAAGAGATTAACTTGAGAATTGTGTGTTTTATTAGCAGTTCAAAAAATAAATATATATTATTCGTCAAAAATATCATATAAAATCATGTTTTATAGTTTTTATGAAGTACCTGCTTAAATGAGATGTATACAAGTTAATAATAATAAATTAGAATCATTTTCTTAATATAGTGGTCCAGGTTTCAAGAGATTAACTTGAGAATTGTGTGTTTTATAAGCAGTTCAATACATATATAATTAATATACGTGAAAATTATCATATAAAATCATGTTTTATAGTGTTTATGAAAAATCTGCTTAAATGAGATGTATACAAGTTAATAATAATAAATTAGAATCATTTTCTTAATATAGTGGTCCAGGTTTCAAGAGATTAACTTGAGAATTGTGTGTTTTATAAGCAGTTCAAAAAATGAATTTTTAATATTCGTCAAAATTATCATATAAAATCATGTTTTATAGCGTTATTGAAGTATCAGCTTAAATGAAATGTATGCTAGTTAATAATGGTAAATTAGAATAATTTTTTTAATCTAATGGTCTGACTTTCATGACACTAACTTGAGAATTCACTGTTTTATAAGCAGTTAAAAATATGAATTTAAAATACGAGTCAAAATAATCATAAAAAAACATGTTTTATAGTGTTTATGAAGTATCAGCTTATATGATATATATGGAAGTTGGTAATGGTAAATAAGAATCATATACTTAATCTAATGGTCTGGATTTCATGACACTAACTTTTTGTTACACTAATATTAATTGACTATCAATTATATTCAATATCCATTACTCGTACTATGCATAAAACTATTATTATTATCAGGATCGTCCAGTCCATTTTCAACGTAGGATGTTGAAACTTTCCCATGTGGTAGAAATGGTAATTCATGTTTCAATATGTCCTGAGTATATCTGGTGTACAGCCATCTAAAAAAAAATAGTAAGTTAAATATGTATAATGGTTGGAGGACAAAACGTCACTACTAGATACCATAAGGAGAACGACAATTTTTATATAACAACTAGTACGTGGACAACACTGAGTAATTCAGAAAAGGAAACTATCAAAACATAAACTAACAGACAAACTTCATTTTTATACAAAATACATGAAAGGAATTTACAATTGAAACTTAAATACAAAAACGAATGTAGAACTGCAAAACATAGATAACAGATGATAATAAATAATAATTATGATAAGCCATAAAAGATAGTACAAATGTACCAGAATGGTTTGTAGAAGGAATTCAAATGTATTATGAGTGTAACTAAAGAATACATTTGTACAACTGAAAATCGCTCCTTTTCAATACGAAAAAATGTTAAGTTGTATTATGCGTCAAAATTAACTTATAAAATCATATTTTATAGTTTTTATGAAGTAAAAATATCAGGTAATATGAAAAAAATGAAAGTTAAAAATTATAAATTAGAATCATTTTCTTGATCTAGTAGTCAAGGATCAAGACATATACTTGTGTTAACTTCGGGCATAAAATATGAACAATTCGTTTATAATATCAAAAATCTTAATTAATAAATAACGAGTAGACTCAAAATCTAAGTAAATACAACGACCCGTCACGATACACAGCAGTACGGTGAACGCCACACAACTATCTAGTTTCGTTCTGAGGCGATTCGGCCGACGGATGTCGTCCCTACTACGGCGACGCTCACGCCCTCTGTTGGTGTATACATTTAATTTTTGACTGTTTTATAAGCAGATTAAAATAGGTATTCATAATATTTCTAAAACTTATCATATAAAATCATGTTTTATAGTGTTTATGAAAAATCTGCTTAAATGAGATGTATGCAAGTTAATAATAATAAATTAGAATCCTTTTAATTATACAGTGGTACAGGTTTCAAGAGATTAACTTGAGAATTGTGTGTTTTATAAGCAGTTCAAAACATAAATAATTAATATACGTCAAAATTATCATACAAAATCATGTTTTATAGTGTTTATGAAGAATCAGCTTACATAATATCTATAGAAGTTAATAATAGTAAATTAGAATCATTTTCTTAATATAGTGGTCCAGGTTTCAAGAGATTAACTTGAGAATTGTGTGTTTTATTAGCAGTTCAAAAAATAAATATATATTATTCGTCAAAAATATCATATAAAATCATGTTTTATAGTTTTTATGAAGTACCTGCTTAAATGAGATGTATACAAGTTAATAATAATAAATTAGAATCATTTTCTTAATATAGTGGTCCAGGTTTCAAGAGATTAACTTGAGAATTGTGTGTTTTATAAGCAGTTCAATACATATATAATTAATATACGTGAAAATTATCATATAAAATCATGTTTTATAGTGTTTATGAAAAATCTGCTTAAATGAGATGTATACAAGTTAATAATAATAAATTAGAATCATTTTCTTAATATAGTGGTCCAGGTTTCAAGAGATTAACTTGAGAATTGTGTGTTTTATAAGCAGTTCAAAAAATGAATTTTTAATATTCGTCAAAATTATCATATAAAATCATGTTTTATAGCGTTATTGAAGTATCAGCTTAAATGAAATGTATGCTAGTTAATAATAATAAATTAGAATCATTTTCTTAATATAGTGGTCCAGGTTTCAAGAGATTAACTTGAGAATTGTGTGTTTTATAAGCAGTTCAATACATATATAATTAATATACGTGAAAATTATCATATAAAATCATGTTTTATAGTGTTTATGAAAAATCTGCTTAAATGAGATGTATACAAGTTAATAATAATAAATTAGAATCATTTTCTTAATATAGTGGTCCAGGTTTCAAGAGATTAACTTGAGAATTGTGTGTTTTATAAGCAGTTCAAAAAATGAATTTTTAATATTCGTCAAAATTATCATATAAAATCATGTTTTATAGCGTTATTGAAGTATCAGCTTAAATGAAATGTATGCTAGTTAATAATGGTAAATTAGAATAATTTTTTTAATCTAATGGTCTGACTTTCATGACACTAACTTGAGAATTCACTGTTTTATAAGCAGTTAAAAATATGAATTTAAAATACGAGTCAAAATAATCATAAAAAAACATGTTTTATAGTGTTTATGAAGTATCAGCTTATATGATATATATGGAAGTTGGTAATGGTAAATAAGAATCATATACTTAATCTAATGGTCTGGATTTCATGACACTAACTTTTTGTTACACTAATATTAATTGACTATCAATTATATTCAATATCCATTACTCGTACTATGCATAAAACTATTATTATTATCAGGATCGTCCAGTCCATTTTCAACGTAGGATGTTGAAACTTTCCCATGTGGTAGAAATGGTAATTCATGTTTCAATATGTCCTGAGTATATCTGGTGTACAGCCATCTAAAAAAAAATAGTAAGTTAAATATGTATAATGGTTGGAGGACAAAACGTCACTACTAGATACCATAAGGAGAACGACAATTTTTATATAACAACTAGTACGTGGACAACACTGAGTAATTCAGAAAAGGAAACTATCAAAACATAAACTAACAGACAAACTTCATTTTTATACAAAATACATGAAAGGAATTTACAATTGAAACTTAAATACAAAAACGAATGTAGAACTGCAAAACATAGATAACAGATGATAATAAATAATAATTATGATAAGCCATAAAAGATAGTACAAATGTACCAGAATGGTTTGTAGAAGGAATTCAAATGTATTATGAGTGTAACTAAAGAATACATTTGTACAACTGAAAATCGCTCCTTTTCAATACGAAAAAATGTTAAGTTGTATTATGCGTCAAAATTAACTTATAAAATCATATTTTATAGTTTTTATGAAGTAAAAATATCAGGTAATATGAAAAAAATGAAAGTTAAAAATTATAAATTAGAATCATTTTCTTGATCTAGTAGTCAAGGATCAAGACATATACTTGTGTTAACTTCGGGCATAAAATATGAACAATTCGTTTATAATATCAAAAATCTTAATTAATAAATAACGAGTAGACTCAAAATCTAAGTAAATACAACGACCCGTCACGATACACAGCAGTACGGTGAACGCCACACAACTATCTAGTTTCGTTCTGAGGCGATTCGGCCGACGGATGTCGTCCCTACTACGGCGACGCTCACGCCCTCTGTTGGTGTATACATTTAATTTTTGACTGTTTTATAAGCAGATTAAAATAGGTATTCATAATATTTCTAAAACTTATCATATAAAATCATGTTTTATAGTGTTTATGAAAAATCTGCTTAAATGAGATGTATGCAAGTTAATAATAATAAATTAGAATCCTTTTAATTATACAGTGGTACAGGTTTCAAGAGATTAACTTGAGAATTGTGTGTTTTATAAGCAGTTCAAAACATAAATAATTAATATACGTCAAAATTATCATACAAAATCATGTTTTATAGCGTTTATGAAGAATCAGCTTACATAATATCTATAGAAGTTAATAATAGTAAATTAGAATCATTTTCTTAATATAGTGGTCCAGGTTTCAAGAGATTAACTTGAGAATTGTGTGTTTTATAAGCAGTTCAAAAAATAAATATATATTATTCGTCAAAATTATCATATAAAATCATGTTTTATAGTGTTTATGAAAAATCTGCTTAAATGAGATGTATACAAGTTAATAATAATAAATTAGAATCATTTTCTGAATATAGTGGTCCAGGTTTCAAGAGATTAACTTGAGAATTGTGTGTTTTATAAGCAGTTCAATACATATATAATTAATATACGTGACAATTATCATATAAAATCATGTTTTATAGTGTTTATGAAAAATCTGCTTAAATGAGATGTATACAAGTTAATAATAATAAATTAGAATCATTTTCTTAATATAGTGGTCCAGGTTTCAAGAGATTAACTTGAGAATTGTGTGTTTTATAAGCAGTTCAAAAAATAAATATATATTATTCGTCAAAAATATCATATAAAATCATGTTTTATAATTTTTATGAAGTACCTGCTTAAATGAGATGTATGCAAGTTAATAATAATAAATTAGAATCATTTTCTTAATATAGTGGTCCAGGTTTCAAGAGATTAACTTGAGAATTGTGTGTTTTATAAGCAGTTCAAAAAATAAATATATATTATTCGTCAAAATTATCATATAAAATCATGTTTTATAGTGTTTATGAAAAATCTGCTTAAATGACATGTATGCAAGTTAATAATAATAAATTAGAATCATTTTCTTAATATAGTGGTCCAGGTTTCAAGAGATTAACTTGAGAATTGTGTGTTTTATAAGCAGTTCAAAAAATAAATATATATTATTCGTCAAAAATATCATATAAAATCATGTTTTATAGTTTTTATGAAGTACCTGCTTAAATGAGATGTATGCAAGTTAATAATAATAAATTAGAATCATTTTCTTAATATAGTGGTCCAGGTTTCAAGAGATTAACTTGAGAATTGTGTGTTTTATTAGCAGTTCAAAAAATAAATATATATTATTCGTCAAAAATATCATATAAAATCATGTTTTATAGTTTTTATGAAGTACCTGCTTAAATGAGATGTATACAAGTTAATAATAATAAATTAGAATCATTTTCTTAATATAGTGGTCCAGGTTTCAAGAGATTAACTTGAGAATTGTGTGTTTTATAAGCAGTTCAATACATATATAATTAATATACGTGAAAATTATCATATAAAATCATGTTTTATAGTGTTTATGAAAAATCTGCTTAAATGAGATGTATACAAGTTAATAATAATAAATTAGAATCATTTTCTTAATATAGTGGTCCAGGTTTCAAGAGATTAACTTGAGAATTGTGTGTTTTATAAGCAGTTCAAAAAATGAATTTTTAATATTCGTCAAAATTATCATATAAAATCATGTTTTATAGCGTTATTGAAGTATCAGCTTAAATGAAATGTATGCTAGTTAATAATGGTAAATTAGAATAATTTTTTTAATCTAATGGTCTGACTTTCATGACACTAACTTGAGAATTCACTGTTTTATAAGCAGTTAAAAATATGAATTTAAAATACGAGTCAAAATAATCATAAAAAAACATGTTTTATAGTGTTTATGAAGTATCAGCTTATATGATATATATGGAAGTTGGTAATGGTAAATAAGAATCATATACTTAATCTAATGGTCTGGATTTCATGACACTAACTTTTTGTTACACTAATATTAATTGACTATCAATTATATTCAATATCCATTACTCGTACTATGCATAAAACTATTATTATTATCAGGATCGTCCAGTCCATTTTCAACGTAGGATGTTGAAACTTTCCCATGTGGTAGAAATGGTAATTCATGTTTCAATATGTCCTGAGTATATCTGGTGTACAGCCATCTAAAAAAAAATAGTAAGTTAAATATGTATAATGGTTGGAGGACAAAACGTCACTACTAGATACCATAAGGAGAACGACAATTTTTATATAACAACTAGTACGTGGACAACACTGAGTAATTCAGAAAAGGAAACTATCAAAACATAAACTAACAGACAAACTTCATTTTTATACAAAATACATGAAAGGAATTTACAATTGAAACTTAAATACAAAAACGAATGTAGAACTGCAAAACATAGATAACAGATGATAATAAATAATAATTATGATAAGCCATAAAAGATAGTACAAATGTACCAGAATGGTTTGTAGAAGGAATTCAAATGTATTATGAGTGTAACTAAAGAATACATTTGTACAACTGAAAATCGCTCCTTTTCAATACGAAAAAATGTTAAGTTGTATTATGCGTCAAAATTAACTTATAAAATCATATTTTATAGTTTTTATGAAGTAAAAATATCAGGTAATATGAAAAAAATGAAAGTTAAAAATTATAAATTAGAATCATTTTCTTGATCTAGTAGTCAAGGATCAAGACATATACTTGTGTTAACTTCGGGCATAAAATATGAACAATTCGTTTATAATATCAAAAATCTTAATTAATAAATAACGAGTAGACTCAAAATCTAAGTAAATACAACGACCCGTCACGATACACAGCAGTACGGTGAACGCCACACAACTATCTAGTTTCGTTCTGAGGCGATTCGGCCGACGGATGTCGTCCCTACTACGGCGACGCTCACGCCCTCTGTTGGTGTATACATTTAATTTTTGACTGTTTTATAAGCAGATTAAAATAGGTATTCATAATATTTCTAAAACTTATCATATAAAATCATGTTTTATAGTGTTTATGAAAAATCTGCTTAAATGAGATGTATGCAAGTTAATAATAATAAATTAGAATCCTTTTAATTATACAGTGGTACAGGTTTCAAGAGATTAACTTGAGAATTGTGTGTTTTATAAGCAGTTCAAAACATAAATAATTAATATACGTCAAAATTATCATACAAAATCATGTTTTATAGCGTTTATGAAGAATCAGCTTACATAATATCTATAGAAGTTAATAATAGTAAATTAGAATCATTTTCTTAATATAGTGGTCCAGGTTTCAAGAGATTAACTTGAGAATTGTGTGTTTTATAAGCAGTTCAAAAAATAAATATATATTATTCGTCAAAATTATCATATAAAATCATGTTTTATAGTGTTTATGAAAAATCTGCTTAAATGAGATGTATACAAGTTAATAATAATAAATTAGAATCATTTTCTGAATATAGTGGTCCAGGTTTCAAGAGATTAACTTGAGAATTGTGTGTTTTATAAGCAGTTCAATACATATATAATTAATATACGTGACAATTATCATATAAAATCATGTTTTATAGTGTTTATGAAAAATCTGCTTAAATGAGATGTATACAAGTTAATAATAATAAATTAGAATCATTTTCTTAATATAGTGGTCCAGGTTTCAAGAGATTAACTTGAGAATTGTGTGTTTTATAAGCAGTTCAAAAAATAAATATATATTATTCGTCAAAAATATCATATAAAATCATGTTTTATAATTTTTATGAAGTACCTGCTTAAATGAGATGTATGCAAGTTAATAATAATAAATTAGAATCATTTTCTTAATATAGTGGTCCAGGTTTCAAGAGATTAACTTGAGAATTGTGTGTTTTATAAGCAGTTCAAAAAATAAATATATATTATTCGTCAAAATTATCATATAAAATCATGTTTTATAGTGTTTATGAAAAATCTGCTTAAATGACATGTATGCAAGTTAATAATAATAAATTAGAATCATTTTCTTAATATAGTGGTCCAGGTTTCAAGAGATTAACTTGAGAATTGTGTGTTTTATAAGCAGTTCAAAAAATAAATATATATTATTCGTCAAAAATATCATATAAAATCATGTTTTATAGTTTTTATGAAGTACCTGCTTAAATGAGATGTATGCAAGTTAATAATAATAAATTAGAATCATTTTCTTAATATAGTGGTCCAGGTTTCAAGAGATTAACTTGAGAATTGTGTGTTTTATTAGCAGTTCAAAAAATAAATATATATTATTCGTCAAAAATATCATATAAAATCATGTTTTATAGTTTTTATGAAGTACCTGCTTAAATGAGATGTATACAAGTTAATAATAATAAATTAGAATCATTTTCTTAATATAGTGGTCCAGGTTTCAAGAGATTAACTTGAGAATTGTGTGTTTTATAAGCAGTTCAATACATATATAATTAATATACGTGAAAATTATCATATAAAATCATGTTTTATAGTGTTTATGAAAAATCTGCTTAAATGAGATGTATACAAGTTAATAATAATAAATTAGAATCATTTTCTTAATATAGTGGTCCAGGTTTCAAGAGATTAACTTGAGAATTGTGTGTTTTATAAGCAGTTCAAAAAATGAATTTTTAATATTCGTCAAAATTATCATATAAAATCATGTTTTATAGCGTTATTGAAGTATCAGCTTAAATGAAATGTATGCTAGTTAATAATGGTAAATTAGAATAATTTTTTTAATCTAATGGTCTGACTTTCATGACACTAACTTGAGAATTCACTGTTTTATAAGCAGTTAAAAATATGAATTTAAAATACGAGTCAAAATAATCATAAAAAAACATGTTTTATAGTGTTTATGAAGTATCAGCTTATATGATATATATGGAAGTTGGTAATGGTAAATAAGAATCATATACTTAATCTAATGGTCTGGATTTCATGACACTAACTTTTTGTTACACTAATATTAATTGACTATCAATTATATTCAATATCCATTACTCGTACTATGCATAAAACTATTATTATTATCAGGATCGTCCAGTCCATTTTCAACGTAGGATGTTGAAACTTTCCCATGTGGTAGAAATGGTAATTCATGTTTCAATATGTCCTGAGTATATCTGGTGTACAGCCATCTAAAAAAAAATAGTAAGTTAAATATGTATAATGGTTGGAGGACAAAACGTCACTACTAGATACCATAAGGAGAACGACAATTTTTATATAACAACTAGTACGTGGACAACACTGAGTAATTCAGAAAAGGAAACTATCAAAACATAAACTAACAGACAAACTTCATTTTTATACAAAATACATGAAAGGAATTTACAATTGAAACTTAAATACAAAAACGAATGTAGAACTGCAAAACATAGATAACAGATGATAATAAATAATAATTATGATAAGCCATAAAAGATAGTACAAATGTACCAGAATGGTTTGTAGAAGGAATTCAAATGTATTATGAGTGTAACTAAAGAATACATTTGTACAACTGAAAATCGCTCCTTTTCAATACGAAAAAATGTTAAGTTGTATTATGCGTCAAAATTAACTTATAAAATCATATTTTATAGTTTTTATGAAGTAAAAATATCAGGTAATATGAAAAAAATGAAAGTTAAAAATTATAAATTAGAATCATTTTCTTGATCTAGTAGTCAAGGATCAAGACATATACTTGTGTTAACTTCGGGCATAAAATATGAACAATTCGTTTATAATATCAAAAATCTTAATTAATAAATAACGAGTAGACTCAAAATCTAAGTAAATACAACGACCCGTCACGATACACAGCAGTACGGTGAACGCCACACAACTATCTAGTTTCGTTCTGAGGCGATTCGGCCGACGGATGTCGTCCCTACTACGGCGACGCTCACGCCCTCTGTTGGTGTATACATTTAATTTTTGACTGTTTTATAAGCAGATTAAAATAGGTATTCATAATATTTCTAAAACTTATCATATAAAATCATGTTTTATAGTGTTTATGAAAAATCTGCTTAAATGAGATGTATGCAAGTTAATAATAATAAATTAGAATCCTTTTAATTATACAGTGGTACAGGTTTCAAGAGATTAACTTGAGAATTGTGTGTTTTATAAGCAGTTCAAAACATAAATAATTAATATACGTCAAAATTATCATACAAAATCATGTTTTATAGTGTTTATGAAGAATCAGCTTACATAATATCTATAGAAGTTAATAATAGTAAATTAGAATCATTTTCTTAATATAGTGGTCCAGGTTTCAAGAGATTAACTTGAGAATTGTGTGTTTTATAAGCAGTTCAAAAAATAAATATATATTATTCGTCAAAATTATCATATAAAATCATGTTTTATAGTGTTTATGAAAAATCTGCTTAAATGAGATGTATACAAGTTAATAATAATAAATTAGAATCATTTTCTGAATATAGTGGTCCAGGTTTCAAGAGATTAACTTGAGAATTGTGTGTTTTATAAGCAGTTCAATACATATATAATTAATATACGTGACAATTATCATATAAAATCATGTTTTATAGTGTTTATGAAAAATCTGCTTAAATGAGATGTATACAAGTTAATAATAATAAATTAGAATCATTTTCTTAATATAGTGGTCCAGGTTTCAAGAGATTAACTTGAGAATTGTGTGTTTTATAAGCAGTTCAAAAAATAAATATATATTATTCGTCAAAAATATCATATAAAATCATGTTTTATAATTTTTATGAAGTACCTGCTTAAATGAGATGTATGCAAGTTAATAATAATAAATTAGAATCATTTTCTTAATATAGTGGTCCAGGTTTCAAGAGATTAACTTGAGAATTGTGTGTTTTATAAGCAGTTCAAAAAATAAATATATATTATTCGTCAAAATTATCATATAAAATCATGTTTTATAGTGTTTATGAAAAATCTGCTTAAATGACATGTATGCAAGTTAATAATAATAAATTAGAATCATTTTCTTAATATAGTGGTCCAGGTTTCAAGAGATTAACTTGAGAATTGTGTGTTTTATAAGCAGTTCAAAAAATAAATATATATTATTCGTCAAAAATATCATATAAAATCATGTTTTATAGTTTTTATGAAGTACCTGCTTAAATGAGATGTATGCAAGTTAATAATAATAAATTAGAATCATTTTCTTAATATAGTGGTCCAGGTTTCAAGAGATTAACTTGAGAATTGTGTGTTTTATTAGCAGTTCAAAAAATAAATATATATTATTCGTCAAAAATATCATATAAAATCATGTTTTATAGTTTTTATGAAGTACCTGCTTAAATGAGATGTATACAAGTTAATAATAATAAATTAGAATCATTTTCTTAATATAGTGGTCCAGGTTTCAAGAGATTAACTTGAGAATTGTGTGTTTTATAAGCAGTTCAATACATATATAATTAATATACGTGAAAATTATCATATAAAATCATGTTTTATAGTGTTTATGAAAAATCTGCTTAAATGAGATGTATACAAGTTAATAATAATAAATTAGAATCATTTTCTTAATATAGTGGTCCAGGTTTCAAGAGATTAACTTGAGAATTGTGTGTTTTATAAGCAGTTCAAAAAATGAATTTTTAATATTCGTCAAAATTATCATATAAAATCATGTTTTATAGCGTTATTGAAGTATCAGCTTAAATGAAATGTATGCTAGTTAATAATGGTAAATTAGAATAATTTTTTTAATCTAATGGTCTGACTTTCATGACACTAACTTGAGAATTCACTGTTTTATAAGCAGTTAAAAATATGAATTTAAAATACGAGTCAAAATAATCATAAAAAAACATGTTTTATAGTGTTTATGAAGTATCAGCTTATATGATATATATGGAAGTTGGTAATGGTAAATAAGAATCATATACTTAATCTAATGGTCTGGATTTCATGACACTAACTTTTTGTTACACTAATATTAATTGACTATCAATTATATTCAATATCCATTACTCGTACTATGCATAAAACTATTATTATTATCAGGATCGTCCAGTCCATTTTCAACGTAGGATGTTGAAACTTTCCCATGTGGTAGAAATGGTAATTCATGATTCAATATGTCCTGAGTATATCTGGTGTACAGCCATCTAAAAAAAAATAGTAAGTTAAATATGTATAATGGTTGGAGGACAAAACGTCACTACTAGATACCATAAGGAGAACGACAATTTTTATATAACAACTAGTACGTGGACAACACTGAGTAATTCAGAAAAGGAAACTATCAAAACATAAACTAACAGACAAACTTCATTTTTATACAAAATACATGAAAGGAATTTACAATTGAAACTTAAATACAAAAACGAATGTAGAACTGCAAAACATAGATAACAGATGATAATAAATAATAATTATGATAAGCCATAAAAGATAGTACAAATGTACCAGAATGGTTTGTAGAAGGAATTCAAATGTATTATGAGTGTAACTAAAGAATACATTTGTACAACTGAAAATCGCTCCTTTTCAATACGAAAAAATGTTAAGTTGTATTATGCGTCAAAATTAACTTATAAAATCATATTTTATAGTTTTTATGAAGTAAAAATATCAGGTAATATGAAAAAAATGAAAGTTAAAAATTATAAATTAGAATCATTTTCTTGATCTAGTAGTCAAGGATCAAGACATATACTTGTGTTAACTTCGGGCATAAAATATGAACAATTCGTTTATAATATCAAAAATCTTAATTAATAAATAACGAGTAGACTCAAAATCTAAGTAAATACAACGACCCGTCACGATACACAGCAGTACGGTGAACGCCACACAACTATCTAGTTTCGTTCTGAGGCGATTCGGCCGACGGATGTCGTCCCTACTACGGCGACGCTCACGCCCTCTGTTGGTGTATACATTTAATTTTTGACTGTTTTATAAGCAGATTAAAATAGGTATTCATAATATTTCTAAAACTTATCATATAAAATCATGTTTTATAGTGTTTATGAAAAATCTGCTTAAATGAGATGTATGCAAGTTAATAATAATAAATTAGAATCCTTTTAATTATACAGTGGTACAGGTTTCAAGAGATTAACTTGAGAATTGTGTGTTTTATAAGCAG
Source organism: Rhopalosiphum padi (assembly GCF_020882245.1). Lineage (NCBI taxonomy): Eukaryota > Metazoa > Arthropoda > Insecta > Hemiptera > Aphididae > Rhopalosiphum > Rhopalosiphum padi. Next base: position 148,474 of record NW_026869996.1, on the reverse strand, counting down.
TTCAAAACATAAATAATTAATATACGTCAAAATTATCATACAAAATCATGTTTTATAGTGTTTATGAAGAATCAGCTTACATAATATCTATAGAAGTTAATAATAGTAAATTAGAATCATTTTCTTAATATAGTGGTCCAGGTTTCAAGAGATTAACTTGAGAATTGTGTGTTTTATAAGCAGTTCAAAAAATAAATATATATTATTCGTCAAAATTATCATATAAAATCATGTTTTATAGTGTTTATGAAAAATCTGCTTAAATGAGATGTATACAAGTTAATAATAATAAATTAGAATCATTTTCTGAATATAGTGGTCCAGGTTTCAAGAGATTAACTTGAGAATTGTGTGTTTTATAAGCAGTTCAATACATATATAATTAATATACGTGACAATTATCATATAAAATCATGTTTTATAGTGTTTATGAAAAATCTGCTTAAATGAGATGTATACAAGTTAATAATAATAAATTAGAATCATTTTCTTAATATAGTGGTCCAGGTTTCAAGAGATTAACTTGAGAATTGTGTGTTTTATAAGCAGTTCAAAAAATAAATATATATTATTCGTCAAAATTATCATATAAAATCATGTTTTATAGTGTTTATGAAAAATCTGCTTAAATGACATGTATGCAAGTTAATAATAATAAATTAGAATCATTTTCTTAATATAGTGGTCCAGGTTTCAAGAGATTAACTTGAGAATTGTGTGTTTTATAAGCAGTTCAAAAAATAAATATATATTATTCGTCAAAAATATCATATAAAATCATGTTTTATAGTTTTTATGAAGTACCTGCTTAAATGAGATGTATGCAAGTTAATAATAATAAATTAGAATCATTTTCTTAATATAGTGGTCCAGGTTTCAAGAGATTAACTTGAGAATTGTGTGTTTTATTAGCAGTTCAAAAAATAAATATATATTATTCGTCAAAAATATCATATAAAATCATGTTTTATAGTTTTTATGAAGTACCTGCTTAAATGAGATGTATACAAGTTAATAATAATAAATTAGAATCATTTTCTTAATATAGTGGTCCAGGTTTCAAGAGATTAACTTGAGAATTGTGTGTTTTATAAGCAGTTCAATACATATATAATTAATATACGTGAAAATTATCATATAAAATCATGTTTTATAGTGTTTATGAAAAATCTGCTTAAATGAGATGTATACAAGTTAATAATAATAAATTAGAATCATTTTCTTAATATAGTGGTCCAGGTTTCAAGAGATTAACTTGAGAATTGTGTGTTTTATAAGCAGTTCAAAAAATGAATTTTTAATATTCGTCAAAATTATCATATAAAATCATGTTTTATAGCGTTATTGAAGTATCAGCTTAAATGAAATGTATGCTAGTTAATAATGGTAAATTAGAATAATTTTTTTAATCTAATGGTCTGACTTTCATGACACTAACTTGAGAATTCACTGTTTTATAAGCAGTTAAAAATATGAATTTAAAATACGAGTCAAAATAATCATAAAAAAACATGTTTTATAGTGTTTATGAAGTATCAGCTTATATGATATATATGGAAGTTGGTAATGGTAAATAAGAATCATATACTTAATCTAATGGTCTGGATTTCATGACACTAACTTTTTGTTACACTAATATTAATTGACTATCAATTATATTCAATATCCATTACTCGTACTATGCATAAAACTATTATTATTATCAGGATCGTCCAGTCCATTTTCAACGTAGGATGTTGAAACTTTCCCATGTGGTAGAAATGGTAATTCATGTTTCAATATGTCCTGAGTATATCTGGTGTACAGCCATCTAAAAAAAAATAGTAAGTTAAATATGTATAATGGTTGGAGGACAAAACGTCACTACTAGATACCATAAGGAGAACGACAATTTTTATATAACAACTAGTACGTGGACAACACTGAGTAATTCAGAAAAGGAAACTATCAAAACATAAACTAACAGACAAACTTCATTTTTATACAAAATACATGAAAGGAATTTACAATTGAAACTTAAATACAAAAACGAATGTAGAACTGCAAAACATAGATAACAGATGATAATAAATAATAATTATGATAAGCCATAAAAGATAGTACAAATGTACCAGAATGGTTTGTAGAAGGAATTCAAATGTATTATGAGTGTAACTAAAGAATACATTTGTACAACTGAAAATCGCTCCTTTTCAATACGAAAAAATGTTAAGTTGTATTATGCGTCAAAATTAACTTATAAAATCATATTTTATAGTTTTTATGAAGTAAAAATATCAGGTAATATGAAAAAAATGAAAGTTAAAAATTATAAATTAGAATCATTTTCTTGATCTAGTAGTCAAGGATCAAGACATATACTTGTGTTAACTTCGGGCATAAAATATGAACAATTCGTTTATAATATCAAAAATCTTAATTAATAAATAACGAGTAGACTCAAAATCTAAGTAAATACAACGACCCGTCACGATACACAGCAGTACGGTGAACGCCACACAACTATCTAGTTTCGTTCTGAGGCGATTCGGCCGACGGATGTCGTCCCTACTACGGCGACGCTCACGCCCTCTGTTGGTGTATACATTTAATTTTTGACTGTTTTATAAGCAGATTAAAATAGGTATTCATAATATTTCTAAAACTTATCATATAAAATCATGTTTTATAGTGTTTATGAAAAATCTGCTTAAATGAGATGTATGCAAGTTAATAATAATAAATTAGAATCCTTTTAATTATACAGTGGTACAGGTTTCAAGAGATTAACTTGAGAATTGTGTGTTTTATAAGCAGTTCAAAACATAAATAATTAATATACGTCAAAATTATCATACAAAATCATGTTTTATAGTGTTTATGAAGAATCAGCTTACATAATATCTATAGAAGTTAATAATAGTAAATTAGAATCATTTTCTTAATATAGTGGTCCAGGTTTCAAGAGATTAACTTGAGAATTGTGTGTTTTATAAGCAGTTCAAAAAATAAATATATATTATTCGTCAAAATTATCATATAAAATCATGTTTTATAGTGTTTATGAAAAATCTGCTTAAATGAGATGTATACAAGTTAATAATAATAAATTAGAATCATTTTCTTAATATAGTGGTCCAGGTTTCAAGAGATTAACTTGAGAATTGTGTGTTTTATTAGCAGTTCAAAAAATAAATATATATTATTCGTCAAAAATATCATATAAAATCATGTTTTATAGTTTTTATGAAGTACCTGCTTAAATGAGATGTATACAAGTTAATAATAATAAATTAGAATCATTTTCTTAATATAGTGGTCCAGGTTTCAAGAGATTAACTTGAGAATTGTGTGTTTTATAAGCAGTTCAATACATATATAATTAATATACGTGAAAATTATCATATAAAATCATGTTTTATAGTGTTTATGAAAAATCTGCTTAAATGAGATGTATACAAGTTAATAATAATAAATTAGAATCATTTTCTTAATATAGTGGTCCAGGTTTCAAGAGATTAACTTGAGAATTGTGTGTTTTATAAGCAGTTCAAAAAATGAATTTTTAATATTCGTCAAAATTATCATATAAAATCATGTTTTATAGCGTTATTGAAGTATCAGCTTAAATGAAATGTATGCTAGTTAATAATGGTAAATTAGAATAATTTTTTTAATCTAATGGTCTGACTTTCATGACACTAACTTGAGAATTCACTGTTTTATAAGCAGTTAAAAATATGAATTTAAAATACGAGTCAAAATAATCATAAAAAAACATGTTTTATAGTGTTTATGAAGTATCAGCTTATATGATATATATGGAAGTTGGTAATGGTAAATAAGAATCATATACTTAATCTAATGGTCTGGATTTCATGACACTAACTTTTTGTTACACTAATATTAATTGACTATCAATTATATTCAATATCCATTACTCGTACTATGCATAAAACTATTATTATTATCAGGATCGTCCAGTCCATTTTCAACGTAGGATGTTGAAACTTTCCCATGTGGTAGAAATGGTAATTCATGTTTCAATATGTCCTGAGTATATCTGGTGTACAGCCATCTAAAAAAAAATAGTAAGTTAAATATGTATAATGGTTGGAGGACAAAACGTCACTACTAGATACCATAAGGAGAACGACAATTTTTATATAACAACTAGTACGTGGACAACACTGAGTAATTCAGAAAAGGAAACTATCAAAACATAAACTAACAGACAAACTTCATTTTTATACAAAATACATGAAAGGAATTTACAATTGAAACTTAAATACAAAAACGAATGTAGAACTGCAAAACATAGATAACAGATGATAATAAATAATAATTATGATAAGCCATAAAAGATAGTACAAATGTACCAGAATGGTTTGTAGAAGGAATTCAAATGTATTATGAGTGTAACTAAAGAATACATTTGTACAACTGAAAATCGCTCCTTTTCAATACGAAAAAATGTTAAGTTGTATTATGCGTCAAAATTAACTTATAAAATCATATTTTATAGTTTTTATGAAGTAAAAATATCAGGTAATATGAAAAAAATGAAAGTTAAAAATTATAAATTAGAATCATTTTCTTGATCTAGTAGTCAAGGATCAAGACATATACTTGTGTTAACTTCGGGCATAAAATATGAACAATTCGTTTATAATATCAAAAATCTTAATTAATAAATAACGAGTAGACTCAAAATCTAAGTAAATACAACGACCCGTCACGATACACAGCAGTACGGTGAACGCCACACAACTATCTAGTTTCGTTCTGAGGCGATTCGGCCGACGGATGTCGTCCCTACTACGGCGACGCTCACGCCCTCTGTTGGTGTATACATTTAATTTTTGACTGTTTTATAAGCAGATTAAAATAGGTATTCATAATATTTCTAAAACTTATCATATAAAATCATGTTTTATAGTGTTTATGAAAAATCTGCTTAAATGAGATGTATGCAAGTTAATAATAATAAATTAGAATCCTTTTAATTATACAGTGGTACAGGTTTCAAGAGATTAACTTGAGAATTGTGTGTTTTATAAGCAGTTCAAAACATAAATAATTAATATACGTCAAAATTATCATACAAAATCATGTTTTATAGTGTTTATGAAGAATCAGCTTACATAATATCTATAGAAGTTAATAATAGTAAATTAGAATCATTTTCTTAATATAGTGGTCCAGGTTTCAAGAGATTAACTTGAGAATTGTGTGTTTTATAAGCAGTTCAAAAAATAAATATATATTATTCGTCAAAATTATCATATAAAATCATGTTTTATAGTGTTTATGAAAAATCTGCTTAAATGAGATGTATACAAGTTAATAATAATAAATTAGAATCATTTTCTGAATATAGTGGTCCAGGTTTCAAGAGATTAACTTGAGAATTGTGTGTTTTATAAGCAGTTCAATACATATATAATTAATATACGTGACAATTATCATATAAAATCATGTTTTATAGTGTTTATGAAAAATCTGCTTAAATGAGATGTATACAAGTTAATAATAATAAATTAGAATCATTTTCTTAATATAGTGGTCCAGGTTTCAAGAGATTAACTTGAGAATTGTGTGTTTTATAAGCAGTTCAAAAAATAAATATATATTATTCGTCAAAAATATCATATAAAATCATGTTTTATAATTTTTATGAAGTACCTGCTTAAATGAGATGTATGCAAGTTAATAATAATAAATTAGAATCATTTTCTTAATATAGTGGTCCAGGTTTCAAGAGATTAACTTGAGAATTGTGTGTTTTATAAGCAGTTCAAAAAATAAATATATATTATTCGTCAAAATTATCATATAAAATCATGTTTTATAGTGTTTATGAAAAATCTGCTTAAATGACATGTATGCAAGTTAATAATAATAAATTAGAATCATTTTCTTAATATAGTGGTCCAGGTTTCAAGAGATTAACTTGAGAATTGTGTGTTTTATAAGCAGTTCAAAAAATAAATATATATTATTCGTCAAAAATATCATATAAAATCATGTTTTATAGTTTTTATGAAGTACCTGCTTAAATGAGATGTATGCAAGTTAATAATAATAAATTAGAATCATTTTCTTAATATAGTGGTCCAGGTTTCAAGAGATTAACTTGAGAATTGTGTGTTTTATTAGCAGTTCAAAAAATAAATATATATTATTCGTCAAAAATATCATATAAAATCATGTTTTATAGTTTTTATGAAGTACCTGCTTAAATGAGATGTATACAAGTTAATAATAATAAATTAGAATCATTTTCTTAATATAGTGGTCCAGGTTTCAAGAGATTAACTTGAGAATTGTGTGTTTTATAAGCAGTTCAATACATATATAATTAATATACGTGAAAATTATCATATAAAATCATGTTTTATAGTGTTTATGAAAAATCTGCTTAAATGAGATGTATACAAGTTAATAATAATAAATTAGAATCATTTTCTTAATATAGTGGTCCAGGTTTCAAGAGATTAACTTGAGAATTGTGTGTTTTATAAGCAGTTCAAAAAATGAATTTTTAATATTCGTCAAAATTATCATATAAAATCATGTTTTATAGCGTTATTGAAGTATCAGCTTAAATGAAATGTATGCTAGTTAATAATGGTAAATTAGAATAATTTTTTTAATCTAATGGTCTGACTTTCATGACACTAACTTGAGAATTCACTGTTTTATAAGCAGTTAAAAATATGAATTTAAAATACGAGTCAAAATAATCATAAAAAAACATGTTTTATAGTGTTTATGAAGTATCAGCTTATATGATATATATGGAAGTTGGTAATGGTAAATAAGAATCATATACTTAATCTAATGGTCTGGATTTCATGACACTAACTTTTTGTTACACTAATATTAATTGACTATCAATTATATTCAATATCCATTACTCGTACTATGCATAAAACTATTATTATTATCAGGATCGTCCAGTCCATTTTCAACGTAGGATGTTGAAACTTTCCCATGTGGTAGAAATGGTAATTCATGATTCAATATGTCCTGAGTATATCTGGTGTACAGCCATCTAAAAAAAAATAGTAAGTTAAATATGTATAATGGTTGGAGGACAAAACGTCACTACTAGATACCATAAGGAGAACGACAATTTTTATATAACAACTAGTACGTGGACAACACTGAGTAATTCAGAAAAGGAAACTATCAAAACATAAACTAACAGACAAACTTCATTTTTATACAAAATACATGAAAGGAATTTACAATTGAAACTTAAATACAAAAACGAATGTAGAACTGCAAAACATAGATAACAGATGATAATAAATAATAATTATGATAAGCCATAAAAGATAGTACAAATGTACCAGAATGGTTTGTAGAAGGAATTCAAATGTATTATGAGTGTAACTAAAGAATACATTTGTACAACTGAAAATCGCTCCTTTTCAATACGAAAAAATGTTAAGTTGTATTATGCGTCAAAATTAACTTA